>NC_084572.2:30366802-30449302 GCF_033978685.3 Nerophis lumbriciformis | reverse complement strand
TTGTATAAACACTTTTTATTTTTCGTCAGTTAATAGTGCCTTCTGGAGAAACTTTAAGCGCAAAAATTATGACTAAAGTGGTGCAGCTGTATTTTCATTTTCACTTTAAATTTATTGACAGTTTAGTTGAGAAACATATTCATTATCAATTTAGTTTATTTTAGCATAACATAATTGTATATACTTCTGGAGAAAGTTTCTGAAGCGCAAAAATTATGACCAAAGTGGTGACGCTGTAGTTTCACTTGCATTTTAATTTTATGGACAGTTGAGTTAAGAAACATATATTATCATTATTTACTATTAATTTAGTTATATTTATTTATTGTAGCACTGATAGACTTGTCTAGTGTTTATTAATCATAGGGCCGGGGGGGCTAGTAAGTGGTGACGCTGTAGTTTCACTTTTTGATTGATTGAAGATTGATTGATTGAGAAGTTTATTGACATCTTAAAGAATTTAATCCATGTAATGCTTTAAAAAGACAAATGGATGGCCCAAATAGCCAAAAGGCTTCATTAAACATTCATCACATTTGATACATTCAATAATAAAATATATATAACCTGTAACATGTATATAAAAAAATTACATACAAAAATGGATAAATGATGTACATATACACAGTATATATGTCAGGTGATTTGAAAAACAATATATACAAAAATTGGGGGGCGGGGGGGGAGTGTATATATACACTATGTACTTGCACTTTAATTTGATAGAAAGTTGAGTTAAAGAACATCTACAAAAGTATTATCATTATTTACTGATAATTTAGTTATCATTTATTCATTTCAGCACTGTTAAAATGTACGTAGGTTAGCTCCAATTAATGAATAAGATTAAAACCAGTAAGATTACTAATTCAATATTTGAGTGGGCCCCGGGCCGGAGGTCCAAAAAGTTAAGAACGCCTGTGTGGGGGGGCGTGGCCTGCGGACCTGCAGCGAAGTGGGGTGTGCCAGGGCCGGCTTAGAGATTAGCGACAGGTGCGTAGATGGCACACCTGGGCCGGTTTATCTAATCACTGGTCGCTTTGTTAAAGAGCAGCAGCTGGGAACATACTTGCCAACCCTCCCGGATTTTCCGGGAGACTCCCGAAATTCAGCGCCTCTCCCGAAAACCTCCCGGGACAAATTTTCTCCCGAAAATCTCCCGAAATTCAGGCGCAGCTGGAGGCCACGCCCCCTCCAGCTCCATGCGGACCTGAGTGACGTGTTGACAGCCTGTTCTCACGTCCGCTTTCCCACCATATAAACAGCTAATGATGGAGGGCGAGTTCTTGGTTTCTTATGTGGGTTTATTGTTAGGCAGTTTCATTAACGTCCTCCCAGCGCGGTAACAACACACAACAACAGCAGTCAAGTTTTCATCCCCCGTAAAGCAGTTCGTCTGCCGTAAACAGCAATGTTGTGACACTTTTAAACAGGACAATACTGCCATCTACTGTACATGCATATGTGACCCACACATAATGTGTCACATTTTTGTGTTGATTTATTTATTTTATTTTGTGGTTTGAATTCGTTTTTGGAGCTGTCATTACACATTTATCAGTATTCACATTGGTCAGTAGGGGGCAGTAGGGCGTTTCTTCCCAATTGAATGCTATCACCTGCAGACCGGAAGTGTCTTGTCATTCTGATGAGCGCCACCAGTCTGTGAACAATTGAAACGTCCTGTGTGCTTTTTCCTCCTGTATAACAGGTTAGTTTTGGTGAATCAACTCACTGAATAATATCCATGTGATCTTTATAAGTTTAAGTACACATTCTGATGGTGGAGCCTAACTCTAAAGTGTTTGTGAGTTGTAGTTTGTATTTGTGAATGAATCCAGTGCACAGCTGCAGTAATCAATACAAAAAGGCGACGTGAGTGCGCAATGTTTATATAGGAACTTCTGATCCTAATTCAGGCTCCCAAATTAGAGCTCCCGTTTTCTTATTGATTTTATAATGTATACATGTATAATGTGTGTGTTCTGAAATAATGACAGAGAATAGAACAAGGATGGACAATTCAACCCTTAACTCAACAATGCGTAGATGAGTGTTATGTGTGTGTAAATGTGTAAATAAATGAACACTGAAATTCAAGTATTTCTTTTATTTATTTATATATATGTATATATATATATATATATATATATATATATATATATATATATATATATATATATATATATATATATATATAGCTAGAATTCACTGAAAGTCAAGTATTTCTTATATATATATATCTTAACCACGCCCCCAACCACGCCCCCGCCCCATCCCCGACCACGCCCCCCACCCCCCACCTCCCGAAATCGGAGGTCTCAAGGTTGGCAAGTATGGCCGGGAAGGAGAGGGGTTGTTGATGATGGAGCACGAGCACGAGCACGAGAGAGAGCGAGGACTGACACGTAACGCAATGACTGAAAAGGAACACCAAGAACATTTATTGAAAAATAAATCATTGTTCAGAACTATGAATGAAACTGTCATGTCTGTGATTTGTGGTCTAAAGAACCCAGAAGGGCAAGTCTTCCACAGCCTGATTTTATAGGGCTTTCAAAAAATGTAGTAGTTGACTTTGCTTCTTTTTGTGAACACTGAATGGCAAGGCTGCAGAGGCAGAGACCGCCCACGTCCCAAAGCTCACAACCAACAACCACGGCCGACAAATCTTCCACAGAAATTGCCAAATGGGTGGCAATTCTGCTGCGACCGGTCAATTTCATGCAGTACAATAGCCCCACCCCCCACCCCCACCCTCAAAACAGTCGCATGCCTCAACGGTCACGAAGACCGAGGAGGCACCTCGTCAACACCCACACCCAGCTGAGCCATTTCTAGTGGATTTTGGTTTTAAAGTGAGCCTGTGTCAGAAGCGGTTAGCTCGTGTGAAATTCTTTGTTTGCCTGTGCGCAATAAGGGTTTGTGTCCATTTTGTGTTGAGTGATGGTATTAAAAACTTGAAAATTATATGTATTGTACAAACCCCGTTTCCATATGAGTTGGGTTAGATGTAAATATAAACGGAATACAATGATTTGCAAATCCCTTTCAACCCATATTCAGTTGAATGCACAACAAAGACAACATATTTGATGTTCAAACTCATAAACTTAATTTTTTTTTGCAAATAAAAATTAACTTAGAATTTCATGGCTGCAACACGTGCCAAAGTAGTTGGGAAAGGGCATGTTCACCACTGTGTTACATGGCCTTTCCTTTTAACAACACTCAGTAAACGTTTGGGAACTGAGGAGACACATTTTTTAAGCTTCTCAAGTGGAATTCTTTCCCATTCTTGCTTGATGTACAGCTTAAGTTTTTCAACTCTGTTGTGGTATTTTAGGCTTCATAATGCACCACACATTTTCAATGGGAGACAGGTCTGGACTACAGGCAGGCCAGTCTAGTACCCGCACTCTTTTACTATGAAGCCACGTTGATGTAACACGTGGCTTGGCATTGTCTTGCTGAAATAAGCAGGGGCGTCCATGGTAACGTTGCTTGGATGGCAACATATGTTGCTCCAAAACCTGTATGTACCTTTCAGCATTAATGGTGCCTTCACAGATGTGTAAGTTACCCATGTCTTGGGCACTAATACACCCCCATACCATCACAGATGCTGGCTTTTCAACTTTGTGCCTATAACAATCCGGATGGTTCTTTTCCTCTTTGGTCCGGAGGACACAACATCCACAGTTTCCAAAAACAATTTGAAATGTGGACTCGTCAGACCACAGAACACTTTTCCTCTTGGTATCAGTCCATCTTAGATGAGCTCAAACGACGGCGTTTCTGGGTGTTGTTGATAAACTGTTTTCGCCTTGCATAGGAGAGTTTTAACTTGCACTTACAGATGTAGCGACCAACTGTAGTTACTGACAGTGGGTTTCTGAAGTGTTCCTGAGCCCACGTGGTGATATCCTTTACACACTGATGTCGCTTGTTGATGCAGTAAAGCCTGAGGGATCGAAGGTCACGGGCTTAGCTGCTTACGTGCAGTGATTTCTCCAGATTCTTCGAACCCTTTGATGATATTAAGGACCGTAGATGGTGAAATCCCGAAATTCCTGGTTGAGAAAGGTTTTTCTTAAACTGTTCAACAATTTGCTCACACATTTGTTGACAAAGTGGTGACCCTCGCCCCATCCTTGTTTGTGAATGACTGAGCATTTCATGGAATCTACTTTTATACCCAATCATGGCACCCACCTGTTCCCAATTTGCCTGTTCACCTGTGGGATGTTCCAAATAAGTGTTTGATGAGCATTCCTCAACTTTATCAGTATTTATTGCCACCTTTCCCAACTTCTTTGCCACGTGTTGCTGGCATAAATTCTAAAGTTAATGATTATTTGCAAAAAAAAAAAAAAGTTTATCAGTTTGAACATCAAATATGTTGTCTTTGTAGCATATTCAACTGAATATGGGTTGAAAATTATTTGCAAATCATTGTATTTCGTTTATATTTACATCTAACACAATTTCCCAACTCATATGGAAACGGGGTTTGTACAAAACCAGTGAAGTTGGCACGTTGTGTAAATCGTAAATAAAAACAGAATACAATGATTTGCAAATCCTTTTCAACCTATATTCAATTGAATAGACTGCAAAGACAAGATATTTGATGTTCAAACTGGTCAACTTTGTTATTTTTTGCAAATATGAGCTCATTTGGAATTTGATGCCTGCAACGTGTTTCAAAAAAGCCGGCACAAGTGGCAAAAAAGACTGAGAAAGTTGAGGAACGCTCATCAAACACTTATTTTGGAACATCCCACAGGTGAACAGGCTGATTGGGAACAGGTGGGTGCCATGATTGGGTATAAAAGCAGCTTCCATTCACAAACAAGGATGGGGCGAGGGTTACCACTTTGAACGAATGCATGAGCAAATTGTCCAACAGTTTAAGAACAACATTTCTCAACAAGCTATTGCAAGGAATTTAGGGATTTCACCATCTACGGTCCGTAATATCATCAAAAGGTTCAGAGAATCTGGATAAATCACTGTACATAAACAATTATATTATGGACCTTCAATCCCTCAGGCGGTACTGCATCAAAAAGCAATATCAGTGTGTAAAGGATATCACCACATGGGCTCAGGAACACTTCAGACAACCACTGTCACTAACTACATTTCGTCGCTACATTTATAAGTGCAAGTTAAAATTCTACAATGCAAGGCGAAAACAGTTTATCAACAACACCCGGAAACGCCGCCGGCTTCGCTGGGCCCGAGCTCATCTAAGATGGACCGATGCAAAGTGGAAAAGTGTTCTGTGGTCTGACGAGTCCACATTTCAATATGTTTTTGGAAACTGTGGCCGTCGTGTCCTCCAGAACAAAGAGGAAAAGAACCATCCGGATTGTTATAGGCGCAAAGTTGAAAAGCCAGCATCTGTAATGGTATGGGGGTATATTAGTGCCCAAGACATGGGTAACTTACACATCTGTGAAGGCGCCATTAATGCTGAAAGGTACATACAGGTTTTGGAACAACATATGCTGCCATCTAAGCGCCGTCTTTTTCATGGACGCCCCTGCTTATTTCAGCAAGACAATGCCAAGCCACATTAGGCACGTGTTACAACAGCGTGGCTTCGTAGAAAAAGAGTGCAGGTACTTTCCTGGCCCGCCTGCAGTCCAGACCTGTCTCCCATCGAAAATGTGTGGCGCATTATGAAGCGTAAAATACGACAGCGGAGACCCCGGACTGTTGAACGACTGAAGCTCTACATAAAACAAGAATGAGAAAGAATTCCGCTTTCAAAGTTTCAACAATTAGTTTCCTCAGTTCCCAATCGTTTGAGTGTTGTTAAAAGAAAAGGTGATGTAACACAGTGGTGAACATGCCCTTTCCCAACTACTTTGTCACGTGTTGCAGCCACGAAATTCTAAGTTAATTATTATCTGCAAAAAAAAAAAAAAGTTTATGAGTTTGAACATCAAATATCTTCTTTTTGTTGTGCATTCAATTGAATATGGGTTGAAAAGGATTTGCAAATCATCGTATTCCGTTTATATTTACATCTAACACAATTTCCCAGCTCATATGGAAACGGGGTTTGTAGATAAGTATTTTTTTTAGTTTTAATACATTTGCAAAATAAAATAAAATAAAAAAACCTTTTCACATTGTCATTATGGGGTATTGTGTGTAGCATTTTGAGGACAAAAATGAATTTACTCCACTTTGGAAAAAGGCTACTGTAATGTAACAAATTAGAATGTGCTGTGAATATTTTCCGGATGCACTTTTATGAAGAGTTTGAAGAGAAAATGGTGTTTATGAAAGTGTGAGAACGCTGTGTGGAGTTTATTGAAAGCTTATAAAGACTTTAAACGCATATAATATTCATACTTCTTCGAGGAAATGGACTTACCGCAGGGGGTGGTCTGGAACGAAACCGATAAAACACGGAGAATAAACATATTTATTGTATAATTTAAGCAAACGTTATAATTAATTAGTTTGAAATCAAATAATTCTATTATTAATATTGATTCCTCAATGAGTAATGAACTAATCTTATTGCATTTTCATAACAAATTAAGGATGTTTTATTGAATTTGTCGGTCGTTTTATGTTTTTTATTCATTTGGTCTTTGAAGCACTAATTATTATTTTTTTGGCAGATTCTATACAGTCTGGTTAACTGGGGTTGATTTTAAATGTGCCGGATCATCAAATGGACTTTAATGAGGGTTTAATTAACTGCATACACTGTCTGTGAAGCAGCAGTTCCCAACTGCGGGATAAAAAGACGCCAAATGTGAGATTTTTAATGTTGTGCGTTGATTTATGGATGGTTACGCAGGCAAAGGCCTTGACTAAGTCCTGTTTTTAGGTCAAATGAATGTCCGAGGGGGTGTTGACCATTAGTTTGTGTTGTTGTGGTCAGTGCTGCTCGTGTGTGTGTGTGTGTGTGTGTGTGTGTGTGTGTGTGTGTGTGTTCTTGTATTTCTTTCCTTCTTGAGACCTCAACAAGGAAAAGTACCTTCCTTATGAGGACCGGTGAACAAGTTAGGACATAAATCATGGTCCCAATACAGAAAACCATTGCATCTAATAGAGCGTCAAATACTAGAGTCCGTGAACATTGCTCCAAAGTCAGGATTTTTTGTTGATTTAATGCGCATGCAAAAGTAAACATTGACAGGTGCAAAGGCAGCAATATATGATGAAACAAGACGGCATGTGAACAGCTGATTTTACGACTTCCGGTGCTGACGTAAGACAACCCGCGTCACATATGTGACCGTAGGATGAACAAATACACTACAGTACTAAGACTATAGTGGCCATTGACAGTTAGCTTCTACAGCTGGGTTGCCCAAAGTGAGGCACATCTGTGGTCCGTGACCATACTTGCCAACCCTCCCGATTTTCCCCGGGAGACTCCCGAATTTCAGTGCCCCTCCCGAAAATCTCCCGGGGCAAGCATTCTCCCGAATTTCTCCAGATTTCCACCCGGACAACAATATTGGGGGCATGCCTTAAAGGTCCTGCCTTTAGCGTCCTCTACAACCTGTCGTCACGCCCGCTTTTTCTCCAAACAAACAGCGTGCCGGCCCTGTCACATAATATATGTTGCTTTTACACACATACAAGCGAATGCAAGGCACACTTGATTAACAGCCATACAGGTCACACTGAGGGTGGCTGTATAAACAACTTTAACACTGTTACAAATATGCGCCACACTGTGAACCCACACCAAACAAGAATGACAAACACATTTCGGGAGAACATCCGCACCGTAACACAACAGAACAAATACCCAGAATCCCTTGCAGCACTAACTCTTCCGGGATGCTACAATATACACCCCCCGCTACCACCAAACCCCGCGCCCCCAACCCCGCCCACCTCAACTCCCCATCTCCCGAATTCGGAGGTCTCAAGGTTGGCAAGTATGTCCGTGACCCGTTTGTCATCGGCCTTCAGCACATTACAAAGAACAAAAAAATAGAGATCTCATTTGCACCCCTGGTGGTGAAATCTATGAAAATTAGGGTGGTCCCAAAAAGGAGGGATTTTTCAAACTGACTGTGTGTCGGTTTTAAAAGTGCTCCCCCTCTGGTCAACATATGGAATAACAAGTGTGTGTAAAAAATTTAAAGTGCTCCCCCTATGGCTAACATATGTAATAACAAGTGTGTGTAAGAAATTTAAATGCACCCCATTTGGCCAAAATTTATTTAAAAAAATTAATAAATATGTATATAGACACACTGTGATAACTTGAAGTAAATAATGAAGATTAAAAACCAATTACAAAAAAACAAAAACAAAATTTTTTACTAAAATCAGTCTTTTTTTCACAGTCGACTTTTTTCTTTAAAAATTGTGAACAATTTCTCATAATCTTTCTGTTTCTGTAATATTGCAATATTTTCTCGTAAAATTGTTACTTTGTTATGTAAAATTATTACTTTTTTTATGTAAAATTACTACTTTTTAATGCAAAATGGTGACATTTGTCATATAAAATGTTTACTTTTATCACAACATTGCAGATTTTTTTGTTGTTCTTGTAAAATTGTGAAATTTTTTTGTAGTAAAATTATGACATTTCATAAAATTGCCAAAAATGTTAAGCTTTTCTTGTAAAATTGCAACTGTTATTCAGTAAAATTCCAACTTTTATCCTAATATTGCACAAATGTTCATTTTTTTTGGTAAAATTTTGACTTGCGTTTGGTCCTGGGTGTTTGCTTTTCCGGGATGCAACGGAAAGTTGGCTCGGGCGAGACGGGAATGTAAGTACATTTTTATTTAACACTATAACTACAAAACAAGGAAGGAAACAAAAGGCGCGCACAAGGGCGGAAGTACAAAACTTGACTATAAACACAAAACTTGCACAAGGGCAGAAACTATGAACAATTAAACAAAACTTGCAAACTATGGCATGAATAAAGAAAACTTACTTGGACATGTCATGAAGTGCGCAGAGGTTAACCGAGTGTGACAGGGGTATGAAGAGCATAAATGTGGGGATGTCGTCAGAACGACAAACTGAAAACAATGAACTTAAATACTATAGACATGATTAACGAAAACAGGTGCGTGACTCAAAACGTGAAACAGGTGCGTGACGTGACAGGTGAAAACTAATGGTTGCTATGGTGACAAAACAAAACAAAAGTGCACAAAAAGTCCAAAAACAAAACATGATCACACAGACATGACAGCGTTGAGTAAAATTACGACTTTTATTATAATACTACCAACATTTTCTTATCAAATTTGGAACAATTTCTCATTGTTTTTGTTTCTGTAATATTGCAATTTTTTCTCATAAAATTATTACTTTTTTATGCAAAATTATTACTTTTTTATGTAAAATTATTACTTTTTTATGTAAAATTATTACTTTTATTTAATGTAAAATTATTACTTTTAATGCAAAACGGTGACATTTGTCATAACATTTTTACTTGTATCACAACATTGCAGATTTTTTTATTGTTCTTGTAAAATGGTGACTTTTTGAGTAAAATTATGACTTTTCATAAAATTGCCAAAACGTTAAGCTTTTCTTGTAAAATTCCAACTGTTTTTCAGTCAAATTCTAACTTTTATCATAATATTGCACAAATGTTCAGTTTTTTTGTAAAATTTCTTTCTTTCTTTCTTTCTTTAGTTTATTTCGAACATGAACACACTTACATCATAATACATCACACAATTTCATATCATTTCATTTTACATCATGCCCGAAAAGGAGTAGGAAGAAGCAAAGCTTATTTAATCCTACCCCTTTCCCACTTCAAGCGTTTACAAATATATAGAATCATTTACTGACCTTTTTATATAATAAAATAACATCTATGAATTAGTATACAACAGTTTTGTAATATGTAATTAATTAATTAATTCAGTCATTATAAATGCGATGAGGTGGCGACTTGTCCAGGGTGTACCCCGCCTTCCGCCCGATTGTAGCTGAGATAGGCTCCAGCGCCCCCGCAACCCCAAAGGGAATAAGCGGTAGAAAATGGATGGATGGATTAACATACTGAGATGAAGAATATCTTATTTTCAATAAAATGTTAAGCTTTTCTAGTAAAACTGCAACTGTTGAGTAAAATTCCAACTTTTTTTTATCATAATATTGCACAAATGTGCAGTTTTTTTGTAAAATTTTGACTTGCGTTGAGTGAATTACGACTTATTATAATACTGCCAAAATTCCAAGTTTTTCTTGTGAAATTGTGACCTTTTTCTTGTGAAATTCCAACTCATTTTTCACAACAAGCTTTTTTTATATTTGCATAGTATGTATATATTATTAATGTTGTAAATACACTTCTTTATATATCTAGAAAAGGGTGGTTATAAAGAGGAAGGCATTTTTTGGAGGTCTCATGAAGGTAACAAATACAAGCGTGTGTGTGTGTGTGTGTGTGTGTGTGTGTGTGTGTGTGTGTGTGTGTGTGTGTGTGTGTGTGTGTGTGTGTGTGTGTGTGTGTGTGTGTGGACCTTATGGGGAATGAGAGGGTTATGTGTAGCCTGAGGAAATTGATCGTCCTCACACTCACACCCTAATGGCTCACATGCTTAGTTTAACACGCTCCGAAAATTAAATTAATGGAAGATATGTTCCAACACGCAGTGTGTGTTACATATACAAGTGTGTGTGTTTGTGTATTTTTCAGGTGTTTGTAGAGCATGATTCATAGGTGCTATCTAGCATTTAGCACGTGCAGAAGGATCCTCCAATGATTTATGATGATCACGTCTTGTCCCTGCAGGAAGCACTACATCAAATATGATACAACACATAGACTTATGTTTCATCCCCTGAATGTTAAGATGTAAGATGATACGCGGGCACTTTTTTGTGTTTGTGTTACTTTTCCTTCATTTAAACAGGCTTACCATTGTATATTAAACCTAAAATCAAGTAAAACTACTCGCGTTTTGACAGACACGTTACACAGAGGGTGTATGCAGAGCAACACTGTCACCTAGTGGCCTTTTATAGGCACTGCTTTGTTGCATCATTTAAGTCATTATAAATCAAGTTTGTTGTCGTGGTGAAACAAAAACACTTTTTATAAGGTTTTTTTCGAGGTACATTTAGAGTTATTATTATCATTATTGTTAGTATGCAGTAATACAAACAATAACTACAGATGATGTTAGTATCCAGGAGTACAAACCGGAAATAAGTACTGCTGAATATAGAATAGAATAGAGTTTTATTTGTCATTATTTCAGTGAACAGGTTCAAAAAACAACGAAATTGGAGCAGATCCCCTGAGGTGCATACACAATAATTTAGTAACATAATAGTAAAAAAAAAATTAAAAAAAAAAGATATGTATCTATATATATGTATATATATATACACACACATGCACATATCCATACATATGTATATATATACTGTGGAGAATGCCTATATGTTTAAGAGTTCTTTCTGTACTCATAGTCATGTTTAAAACAGCTAGTGTTTTTCCATTTGTACTCTTTCTATTTTTTATGTTATGTCCACAAGTAAACTATGTGTGTTACTTTGAAAGCTTGCACTGTAGGAGATGGAATACTCCCTTTTGTCTTATCTGTAGTAGAACAATGAGGCCGTGTTCCTTTCCGGACAGGTGGGGGCTTTCTTCATGTGCAAGAAGTTGGATCTTCCGTTTGAGTGTCAGATCAACTAGAGTAGCCGATATGAATGTATTGGTTAAGCTGATCTCCTAAAGCTTTAGTAAAACTTGAAATTATTCCAATTCTGTCTTGATGGTCCTTCTTACTCAGCATATATGTCATCGAAATAACTTGGGATTGATCAGTAACTTAGATTTCCTGGGAGGAAGAGCTGGTCAGACGCAACAATACATATACACATTTAACATTATTGCACATTATAGTCCGAAAAAATAGAAAGACATGACACATTAGGACATGACGGACACATTGTGCTCACTCAGGCCTGTTTAATGCTACTATGGCTCTTGGGTAAAAACTGTATATATATATATATATATATATATATATATATATATATATATATATATATATATGAATATATATGAATATATGTATATATATATATGAATATATGTATATATATATGAATATATGTATATATATATGTATTTATATATATATATATGTATATATATATATATATATATATATATATATATGAATATATGTATATATATATATATATATATATATATATATACATATATATATGAATATATATATATATATGAATATATATATATATGAATATACCGTAAATGTTCCAATTAACGCCTCTATTGACTCGAGCAGGGTTTCCCGTACTCGCTGGCGGCGTGCTCTACAAAAGCAAATAACCCAACGGGGTTCTTTAATGATCTGTGGCTGTAGGTAACCTCCCGATTTTATCATCCCCACAAGATGGCAGTAGCTGCATATGAAGTACCACGAGTGACTCAGCATCCAGCAGCTTTCTCTAGCTCTGCGTGCGCTGTAAAATGTTGCTTACTCTGCTGTTGTTGTTGTTGAGTAAGCAATTAACGCTGACTCGGCAGCGCTTTTACAACATGGGTTGTGTTGCTGCTGTGTTGTAATATGGTCAAAGAAAATTTAAAGTACTGAATCCGGTACCCTTTCGGCTCCGACCAAATCCCGCCGGTCCTACGGGGACCAACTCCCGTAAAATCTAACGGTGCAACATTTATTCAATGTCAGGTTGTGACGTTGATTTGACCATTGAATTTTGGTCATTTCCCAACCAATATTCTACAACACAAATACAACGTTGAAACAACATGCTTTTTAACGACGTTTATTCAATGTCAGGTTCTGACGTTTTTCGGTCATTTTTCAACCAAAATTCTACAACACAAACAAAATTCTACAACACAAATACAACGTTGAAACAACATGCTTTTTAACGACGTTTATTCAATGTCAGGTTCTGACGTTTTTCGGTCATTTTTCAACCAAAATTCTACAACACAAACAAAATTCTACAACACAAATACAACGTTGAAACAACATGCTTTTTAACGACATTTATTCAATGCCTGGTTCTGACATTTTTTGGTAATTTTTCAACCAATATTGTACAACACAAATACAAACGTTGAAACAACAAGCATTTTGACGACGTTTATTCAACGTCAGGTTCTGACGTTGATTTGACCATTGAGTTTTGGTCATTTACCAACCAATATTCTACAACACAAATACAACGTCGAAACAACATGCTTTTTGACAACGTTTAATCAATGTCAGGTTGTGACATTGATTTGACCATTGAATTTTGGTCATTTCCCAACCAATATTCTACAACACAAATACAACGTTAAAACAACATACTTTTTAACATTGTTTATTCAATGCCAGATTGTGACGCTGATTTTACCATTGAATTTTGGTCATTTCCCAACCAATATTCTACAACACAAATAAAACGTTGAAACAACATGCTTTTTGACTACATTTATTCAATGTCATGTTCTGACGTTGAATTGACCATTGAATTTTGGTCTTTTCCCAACCAATATTCTACAACACAAATAAAACGTTGAAACAACATGCTTTTTAACAACGTTTATTCAATGTCAGGTTCTGACGTTTTTGGGTCATTTGTCAAACAATATCCTACAACACAAATACAACGTTGAAACAACAAACTTTTTGGCAACGTTTATTCAATGTCAGGTTCTGACGTTTTTTGGTAATTTTTCAACCAATATTCTACAACACAAATACAACGTTGAAACAACATGCTTTTTGACTATGTTTATTCAATGTCATGTTCTGACGTTGAATTGACCATTGAGTTTTGGTAATTTTTCAACCAAAATTCTACAACACAAATACAACGTTGAAACAACATGCTTTTTAACAACGTTTATTCAATGTCAGATTCTGACGTTTTTGGGTCATTTGTCAACCAAAATTCTACAACACAAATACAACGTCGAAACAACATGCTTTTTCACGACAATAATTCAATGTCAGGTTTTGACGTTTTTCGGTCATTTTTCAACCAAAATTCTACAACACAAATACAACGTTGATACAACATGCTTTTTGGCAACGTTTATTCAATGTCAGGTTGTGACGTTGAATTGTCCAAGGAATTTTGGTTATATTTCAACCAATTTTCTACAACACAAATACAACGTTGAAACAACATTCTTTTGGACGACGGTTATTCAATGTCAGGTTGTGGCGTTGATTTGACCATTGAATTTTGATCTTTTCCCAACCAAAATTCTACAACACATATGCAACGTTGAAACAACATGCTTTTTGAAAGCGTTTTTTCAATGTCAGGTTGTGACGTTGATTTGACCATTGAATTTTGGTCATTTTTCAACCAAAATTCTACAACACAAATACAACGTTGAAACAACATGCTTTTTGGCAACGTTTATTCAATGTCAGGTTGTGACGTTGAATTGACCAAGAAATTTTGGTCATTTCCCAACCAATATTCTACAACACAAATACAATGTTGAATCAACATGCTTTTTAACAACGTTTAATCAATGTCAGGTTTTAATTTTTTTGATCATTTTTTAACCAATATTCTACAACACAAATACAACGTTGAAACAACATGCTTTTTGACAACGTTTATTCAATGTCAGTTTGTGACGTTGATTTGACCATTGAAATTTAGTAATTTTTGCATCATTATTCTACAACACAAATACAACGTCGAAACAACATGCTTTTTAACAACGTTTATTAATTGTCACGTTCTGACGTTTTTCGGTCATTTTTCAACCAATATTCTACAACACAAATTCAATGTTGAAACAACATGCTTTTTGACAACGTTTATTCAATGTCAGGTTTGTGACGTTTTTCGATAATTTTTCAACCAAAATTTTAAAACACAAATACAATGTTGAAACAACATGCTTTTTGACAACGTTTATTCAATGTCAGGTTTGTGACGTTTTTCGATCATTTTTCAACCAAAATTTTACAACACAAATACAATGTTGAAACAACATGCTTTTTGATGACTTTTATTCAATGTCAGGTTGTGACGTTGATTTGACCATTGAATTTCGGTCATTTCCCAACCAATATTCTACAACACAATTACAACGTTGAAACAACATGCTTTTTCATGACAATTATTCAATGTCAGGTTCTGACGTTTTTCGGTCATTTTTCAACCAATATTCTACAACACAAATACAACGTTGAAACAACATGCTTTTCAACAACGTTTATTAATTGTCACGTTCTGACGTTTTTCGGTCATTTTTCAACCAATATTCTACAACGCAAATTCAATGTTGAAACAACATGCTTTTTGATGACGTTTATTCAATGTCAGGTTTGTGACGTTTTTCGATCATTTTTCAACCAAAATTTTACAACACAAATACAATGTTGAAACAACATGCTTTTTGACGACGTTTATTCAATGTCAGTTTGTGACGTTGATTTGACCATTGAATTTCGGTCATTTCCCAACCAATATTCTACAACATAATTACAACGTTGAAACAACATGCTTTTTCACGACGTTTATTCAATGTCAGGTTCTGACGTTTTTCGGTCATTTTTCAACCAAAATTCTACAACACAAATACAACATTGAAACAACATGCTTTTTGACAACATTTATTCAATGTCAGGTTCTGACGTTGAATTGACCATTGAAATTTAGTCATTTTTGCATCATTATTCTACAACACAAATACAACGTCGAAACAACATGCTTTTTAACAACGTTTATTCAATGTCAGGTTCTAATTTTTTGGATCATTTTTCAACCAATATTCTACAACACAAATTCAATGTTGAAACAACATGCTTTTTGACAACGTTTATTCAATGTCAAGTTTGTGACGTTTTTCGATCATTTTTCAACCAAAATTTTACAACACAAATACAACGTTGAAACAACATGCTTTTGGACGACGGTTATTCAATGTCAGCTTGTGTCGTTGATTTGACCATTGAATTTTGGTCATTTCCCAACCAATATTCTACAACACAAATACAACGTTGAAACAACGTACTTTTTGACAATGTTTAGTCAATGTCAGGTTTTAATTTTTTTGATCATTTTTTAACCAATATTCTACAACACAAATACAACGTTGAAACAACATGCTTTTTGACAACGTTTATTCAGTGTCAGTTTGTGACGTTGATTTGACCATTGAAATTTAGTCATTTTTGCATCATTATTCGACAACACAAATACAATGTCGAAACAACATGCTTTTTAACGTTTATTTAATGTCAGGTTCTAATTTTTTGGATCAGTTTTCAACCAATATTCTACAACACAAATACAACGTTGAAACAACATGCTTTTTAACAAAGTTTATTAATTGTCACGTTCTGACGTTTTTCGGTAATTTTTCAACCAATATTCTACAACACAAATACAATGTTGAAACAACATGCTTTTTAACAATGTTTATTCAATGTCAGGTTCTGACGTTTTTCGGTCATTTTTCAACCGAAATTCTACAACACAAATACAACATTGAAACAACATGCTTTTTGACGACGTTTATTTAATGTCAGGTTGTGACTTTGATTTGACCTTTGAATTTCGATCATTTCCCAACTAATATTCTACAACACAAATACAACGTTGAATCAACAAGCTTTTTAACAACGTTTAATCAATGTCAGGTTAAAAAAGTTTTAATCATTTTTCAACCAATATTCTACAACATAAATACAACGTTTAAACAACATGCTTTTTAACGTTTATTCAATGTCAGGTTCTAATTTTTTGGATCATTTTTCAACCAATATTGTACAACACAAATTCAATGTTGAAACAACATGCTTTTGAACAACGTTTATTCGATGTCAGGTTCTGACGTTTTTCGGTCATTTTTCAACCAATATTCTACAACACAATTACAACGTTGAAACAACATGCTTTTTGACTACGTTTATTCAATGTCAGTTTGTGACGTTAATTTGACCATTGAATTTTAGTCATTTCCCAACCAATATTCTACAACACAAATACAACGTTGAAACAACATGCTTTTTGACTATTTTGCAACGTTGTTTCAAAGTCAGTTTTAAAGAACATGTATGTTTAATCAATGTTGTATCAATGTCTTGTGCCTGCTGGGTTAAAGCATCACAAATATTTATACCCAGGGCTCTTTCTGGGTGTTATTAGTGGTTTTTCACTCTAAAGAGGGATCTTGGAACGTAACCCCCTACTGTACACTTTTCACATTCAGGATATACGTAAGAGCCTCTGATAAATCCAGGGAAGTGTCTGTGATCCCTGCAGACGTTCTTGTTGTGTCTCTTCATTGTGCCAAATTTCCTTTTCATTTCCACCCATCGTCATTCCCCACGAGCACGGCAGCCTGGCAGCCACTTTTGTTTCACTTTGATGAGCGTAAAATAATAACTCCTAAGAAATGTTCCTTGTCGTCTGGCCTTCATTCCCTCGTGAACACAAGCTGCGACCCGGCGGCTGATGCCTGAATCACCACCTGCAATTTGTCATGCGGCGCACAGCCGGCGACAATGGGGCGGGGGCAAAAACCTGCTTGTTCAAGTGTTTGGAAAGAAAGTCATACGTCAACGTTGACGCCTTTAGAACTTTTCGAGTCCTTCAACGTATCGCTTTGTCACTGCTTATTGTTGGATTTCATCGATCTGCCAAGATGTTTGATTTGTCATCAAATGCTTTTGTTCGGGTTTTGTCCGGAAAAATCTGTCAGTCATACGTTTAAAAGAAGCTAACCATACAAATGGTCTTTTTTTAAAGGGGAACATTATCACAATTTCAGAAGGGTTAAAACCATTAAAAATCAGTTCCCAGAGGCTTATTTTATTTTTCGAAGTTTTTTTTAAATTTTACCCATCACGCAATATCCCTAAAAAAAGCTTCGAAGTGCCTGATTTTAACCATCGTTATATACACCCGTCCATTTTCCTGTGACGTCACATAGTGAAGCCAACACAAACAAACATGGCGCATAGAACAGCAAGCTATAGCGACATTAGCTCGGATTCAGACTCGGATTTCAGCGGCTTAAGCGATTCAACAGATTACGCATGTATTGAAACGGATGGTTGTAGTGTGGAGGCAGGTAGCGAAAACGAAATTGAAGAAGAAACTGAAGCTATTGAGCCATATCGGTTTGAACCGTATGCAAGCGAAACCGACGAAAACGACACGACAGCCAGCGACACGGGAGAAAGCGAGGATGAATTCGGGGATCGCCTTCTAACCAACGATTGGTATGTGTTTGTTTGGCATTAAAGGAAACTAACAACTATGAACTAGGTTTACAGCATATGAAATATATTTGGCAACAACATGCACTTTGAGAGTGCAGACAGCCCAATTTTCACCAATTAATATATTCTGTAGACATACCCTCATGTCAGCAGGCCAGGGAAGCTAGGGTCGATATTCTTCTCTTGATCATCTTTGGTGGCATAAAGGACGGTGTGAGCCAAGACATCAAGGGGGTTTAGCTCGCTCGTCTGCGGGAACAAACTGCCGCCATTGCTTGCCGTGCTACCGAGGTCCTTTGTCCCTGAATTGCTCACACACTCCGGCAGATTCAATGGGGGTCTGGCGGCAGATTTCTTTGACTTTATCGTTGGAAATGCATCTGCTTTGAGTGTCGCAGGATATCCACACATTCTTGCCATCTCTGTCGTAGCATAGCTTTCGTCAATAAAGTGTGCGGAACAAACGTCCAATTTCTTGCCACTTTGGCATCTTTGGGCCACTGGTGCAACTTGAATCCGTCCCTGTTCGTGTTGTTACACCCTCCGACAACACACCGACGAGGCATGATGTCTCCAAGGTACGGAAAACAGTCGAAAAAACGGAAAATAACAGAGCTGATTTGACTCGGTGTTAGAGAAAATGGCGGATTGCTTCCCGATGTGACGTCACGTTGTGACGTCATCGCTGCGAGAGCGAATACTAGAAAGGCGTTTAATTCGCCAAAATTCACCCATTTAGAGTTCGGAAATCGGTTAAAAAAATATATGGTCTTTTTTCTGCAACATCAAGGTATATATTGGCGCTTACATAGGTCTGGTGATAATGTTCCCCTTTAATGCTCGCAGCATTGGAACTTATTTCATAGTTCTGGACCTACAGTGCAAAAATTCCCTCCAGGAGGGATTTTAGGCTTGTTTTTTTTAACGAGTTTTAGCACATTTCGGAACGCCCGCTTTTAGCTTCAAATTGTGGGCGGATCTACGAATTCCTGCCCGAACTCCACAAACGCACAAAAAATTTTTTTCACTTACGACCAACTCGTGTTGTCCCGATACCAATATTTTGGTACCAGTACCAAAATGTATTTCGATACTTTTCTAAATAAAGGGGACCACAAAAAATGTCATTAGGGGATTTATTTTAACAAAAAATATTACGGTACATTAAACATATGTTTATTATTGCAAGTTTGTCCTTAAATAAAATAGTGAACATACAAGACAATTTGTCTTTTATTAGTAAGTAAACAAACAAAGGCTCCTAATTTATCTGCTGACATATGCAGTAACATATTTGTCATTTATCATTCTATTATTTTGTCAACATTATAAAGGACAAGTGGTAGAAAATGAATTATTAATCTACTTGTTCATTTACTGTTAATATCTGCTTACTTTCTCTTTTAACATGTTCTATCTACACTTATGTTAAAATGTAATAATCACTTATTCTTGTCTTGTTTGATGCTTTACATTAGTTTTGGATGATTCCACAAATTTGGGTATCAATCCGATACCAAGTTGGTAGAGCTATACCGCTCTACCAACCGGGCGGTATAGCTCGGTTGGTAGAGCGGCCGTGCCAGCAACTTGAGGGTTGCAGGTTCGATCCCCGCTTCCGCCATCTGCCGTTGTGTCCTTGGGCAAGACACTTTACCCACCTGCTCCCAGTGCCACCCACACTGGTTTAAATGTAACTTAGATATTGGGTTTCACAATGTAAAGAGCTTTGAGTCACTTGAGAAAAAGCGCTATATAAATGTAATTCACTTCACTTCACTTCACACTTAGTTACAGGATCATACATTGGTCATATTCAAAGTCCTCATGTGTATCATATTTGCTGAGTTTATAAACACGATATACATTTAAAAAAAAACGAAAAAAGTTTTGGTGATGTTAAAAAATATCGATAGTAGTATGGACTAGAACCGCTCCTGTACTTGGTATCATTACAGTGGATGTCAGGTGTAGATCCACCCATGGTGTTTGTTTCCATTTTGACGCTGGTGATCTACGGTGTGTAGTGAAGCATGTTTAGCTATTCCTCGTCCTGCAGTGATAATGATACTTGTAAGAAACTCATTTTATTTGTCGCCATGGAGACAAGGATTAGTGATTTAGAAGTAGCTGAAACACGACTGTGTAAAGCACCTCTTCCTGAGGGCATTTCAGTGTTATAACTTCACCTTTATTATTAGTTTTTAAGCCAAAATGCGTCCGTTCTCCCTTTTCTGTCCACACACTGTGTCTGCTTGTAAGTACTCTGTGGTTGTGCGCTGCCGAACATGCTCCTCTGCTCATAAACCCAGCAATGACACGACTAGGGCTGCAACTAACAGCTAATTTGATAATCGATTAATCTGTCGATTATTACTTCGATTAATAATCGGATAAAAGAGACAAACTACATTTCTATCTTTTCCAGTATTTTATTGAAGAAAAAACAGCATACTGGTACCATACTTATTTTGATTATTGTTTCTCAGCTGTTTGTAAATGTTGCAGTTTATAAATAAAGGTTTATTTAAAAAAAAAAAAAAAAAATAGTAGCTTCTGCACATGCGCATAGATCCAACGAATCGATGACTAAATTAATCGCCAACTATTTTTATAATCAATTTTAATCGATTAGTTGTTGCCGCCCTAGTCACGACATGACGACAACAGGCGGGGGCATAGGGGGAGCGGTACTTTTTAGAGGCAGTATAGTACCGAATATGATTCAGTAGTATTGCGGTACTATACCAATACCGGTGTACCGTACAACCCTATGCCCAACTATTTTCTGCAAATAAAAAACACTTTCCAAGTAAAGAAAAAAAAATTCTGCAAGTACAAAACTTTTTTTCTGCAAGTAAAAAAACGATTTGCAAGTGTAAAATCTATTTTCTTCAAGTTGAAACTTTTAGTAGTAATATTCCACCCTACACGATGTCTAGGGATGGGGATGGATAAGATTATTCCGGTTACGATTCCACTTTTGAATCTGCTTCACGATTCTGTTCCTTAACAGTTCTCTTATTGATTCTTATTTGTTTTATTTACTCTTGTTTCAGTGATGTCCAGTTTTAGGTCTCTGATCAGTGATGTCCGGTTTTAGGTCTGTGATCAGTGATGTCTGGTTTTAGGTCTGTGATCAGTGATGTCTGGTTTTAGGTCTCTGATCAGTGATGTCCGGTTTTAGGTCTCTGATCAGTGATATCCGGTTTTAGGTCTCTGATCAGTGATGTCCGGTTTTAGGTCTCTGATCAGTGATGTCTCTGATCAGTGATGTCCAGTTTTAGGTCTCTGATCAGTGATGTCCAGTTTTAGTTCTCTGATCAGTGATGTCCAGTTTTAGTTCTCTGATCAGTGATGTCCAGCTTTAGGTCTCTGATCAGTGATGTCCAGTTTTGGGTCTCTGATCAGTGATGACCAGTTTTAGGTCTCTGATCAGTGATGACCGGTTTTAGGTCTCTGATCAGTGATGACCAGTTTTAGGTCTCTGATCAGTGATGACCGGTTTTAGGTCTCTGATCAGTGATGTCCAGTTTTAGGTCTCTGATCAGTGATGTACAGTTTTGGGTCTCTGATCAGTGATGACCAGTTTTAGGTCTCTGATCAGTGATGACCGGTTTTAGGTCTCTGATCAGTGATGACCGGTTTTAGGTCTCTGATCAGTGATGTCCGGTTTTAGGTCTCTGATCAGTGATGTCCGGTTTTAGGTCTCTGATCAGTGATGTCCAGTTTTAGGTCTCTGATCAGTGATGTCCAGTTTTAGGTCTCTGATCAGTGATGTCCAGTTTTAGGTCTCTGATCAGTGATGTCTGGTTTTAGGTCTCTGATCAGTGATGTCCGGTTTTAGGTCTCTGATCAGTGATGTCCGGTTTTAGGTCTCTGATCAGTGATGTCCGGTTTTAGGTCTCTGATCAGTGATGTCCGGTTTTAGGTTTCTGATCAGTGATGTCCGGTTTTAGGTCTCTGATCAGTGATGTCCGGTTTTAGGTCTCTGATCAGTGATGTTCGGTTTTAGGGCTCTGATCAGTGATGTCCGGTTTTAGGTCTCTGATCAGTGATGTCCAGTTTTAGGCCTCTGATCTTTGCTACAAAGTCAATGGAGTTTTGGACTTGATGTGGAGTTTTGCCAACCAAAGGTGCTAAGATACCATGAATTGATTACGTGGACCCCGACATAAACAAGTTGAAAAACTTATTCGGGTGTTACCATTTAGTGGTCAATTGTACGGAATATGTACTGTACTGTGCAATCTACTAATAAAAGTTTCAATCAATCAATCAATCAAAGATGTTGGCCACGTTCTTCGCAATACTGTATGCACTCAAAGCACCCGTAATTCGCACTCTACAACGACAGGTGGTGCTCCTGAGTCAATTTAAGGCCGTCGGAACTACGCCTATCTTTGGCTGCTGACGTATATGCGGTAATGTATTGCGTCGTTTGCGATTTCCAGATATGTTACGTACGGCGGGGGAAGGAGACGACACCACAGCAAGAATCAGATCAATAGGTTTATTGAACCTGATGATGAAGTGTTGGAGTGTGTATGCTACTCTAAGTGAATGGTGCAGGACGATGTGTAGAATTAATAATGCAAATGTTACCAGAGTTTGTTGTATGTGGGTGTTGGATGAATCCTGCGTCAGACCAAAGGGGGAAAGGCGAGAAGGGCAGTTCGTGGGCAAGCAAGCGGTCGGGGGCTGGAGAGAAGCAACAAGGTCCGTGTCCAAGCAGGGGTCGAGGATCGAGGGGGGCAGTACGGAATCTAGAAGGAAATCGAGGCACACAGCTCGATCACGGGACACAGGGGAAACACTGCGGGGAACACAAAGGACATAAGACAACGGGAACTGGGAAGTCACACAGAGAGAGAGAGCAAGTACGCAGGCGGGAAGCCAGAGACGGGATGCTTTACCCCAGATCACACCTCACTCCTACCCACTTCTCCAAAGTGGACTGGCTCAGGGTGGAGGACAGAGTAAAACAACTTGCACTGAGCCTAGTCTATAAAATCCGCTACACCTCCCTGATACCGAAGTACATGTCAAACTACTTCCATAACGTAACTGACCGCCATAACCACAACACCAGGGGGAGCTCCACAAACCACGTCAAACCCAGATTCCGATCTAACAAAGGTCTTAACTCATTCTCCTTCTATGCCACATCAATATGGAATGCACTCCCAACAGGTGTAAAAGAAAGTGCATCTCAATCCTCCTTCAAAACCGCACTAAAAGAACACCTCCAGGCAACTTCAACCCTAAACTAACACCCTCCCTTCAACATCCCACCTACCCGGATTGTAAATAATCAAATGTAAATAATCAAATGTATATACTTGTTCTTATGCTTTCTGAACTCACTATGTTCACCGCTCACTGTACATATCCTACCAAGTCTGATCTACACTGTTTCAATGTCCATTTCTCAGATGATATAATTATTGATGACTGAAGTGCTGATATCAACCAAACCTAACCCCCCCAACCCGACCCCCTCCACATCCCACCCCCCGGATTGTAAATAATGTAAATAATTCAATGTATATACTCTGATGATTAACTTGTGTGATGACTGCATTATGCTGATAGTATATATTTATAACACCAATTGATATGATATATATATTTTTATATATATATATATATATATATGTATAATATGTACTGTACTGTGCAATCTACTAATAAAAGTCTCAATCAATCAATCAAAAACGAGGCGTGAAATACGTTCCGGCACTGGTACCTTCGGGTCCGCTGGTCTTTATGCTGCCTGCCCTCATCAGATGCAGGTGCGCTGATTGACGATTGCCTGCAGCCTTGCAGGCGCGTGGCCGCAGTGCTTGTGGCAGATGACATGCAGGATTTAGAAAATTTCCAGCTTTGCGCAAACATCCTAGGAATTGTTCGGCCCCGTTTCATTTAAATGTCTGCCAAACCAGTTCCAACATTGTGCGCCTGACTATGTCTTGCTCACTATTTAGTGAAGCGGCGCGATTAGTTACAACAAGGCTAGCTGCAGTCTCGTAACCTTCATCTTCTGGTAACGTCTGAATTAAAAGGCAAACAAAAGACCGTTAATTGCTATTTCTCGTAGCAAACGCATGACGGCAGGGAGCGAGTTTGTCATAGTAAAAAAAAAAAAAAAAAAATCCCTTTGATTGAGCCATTAGCGAGGATGCTAACAGCGGGAGCCTCCTCTGGGGTTAACGCACATGTAGTCATTGTCTTAGCATAATGGCGGAGCTAACTACAGGGAATTAAACCTCACGCCGCAGCGCGATTACATAAATGTGATGGCGTTAATGACATGACACGCTAATTGGACCTGGGAGGCAGGCTTTATTTTTGCTAGAACATTCTCCATTTCCCCGCGGACAACTTTGCACGGATTACCGAGAAGGGATGGGATAAAAGTCCAAAGAGGGACCGATAAGATGAATCATAAGCAAGCGTAAAAAAATAGTCTGAAAGAAAATGAGAGCGGCTATTTGCGGCTAGCATGCAGGAAGCCTCGCATGAACATGATCCAATTAGGCAGGATTTATCACATATTGATGAGAGGAGTGGAAGTGAAATGTGAAGGAAGCAAAGAGTCAACATGCTGTTTATTCATGAGAGCGGTCCGATACGTGGAAACATTCGACTAATCATGTCAGCAACATGAATTATGTGCACCCGGCAGGGTTTAGCATCATCAGCATCAATCTGGTGATGACTGGCGCCATGCTTCAGGCCGCCTTCGCTCTGGGCCACATGCAAATTTTCCCCCGTGGTGGCGTTGTCTCGGGGGGCGCCGCAAGGACGAGGGGGGAAAATAATATTTATGTTCAGTGCTCATTCGCTAGCATTGACAGGCATGATTACTGCTCACACCAAGCGGAGGCAGGCAGTCCTTTGGGTTACCAGTAGAGATGTCCGATATTCCGATATTGTCCAACTCTTAATTATCGATTCTGATATCAAGCGATACCGATATATACAGTCGTGGAGTTAACACATTATTATGCCTAATTTTGTTGTGATGCCCCGCTGGATGCATTAAACAATGTAACAAGGGTTTCCAAAATAAATCAACTCAAGTTATGGAAAAAAAAAATGCCAACATGGCACTGCCATATTTATTATTGAAGTCACAAAGTGCATAATTTTTTTTAAACATGCTTCAAAACAGCAGCTTGGCATTTGGGATAGCATGAGGAGGTTGAGGTGGGCAGGGTTGAGGTGGGGGGAGGGGGGGGGGGTAGCGTGGGGGTGTATATTCTAGCATCCCGGAAGAGTTAGTGCGGCAAGGGATTCTGGGTATTTGTTCTGTTGTGTTTATGTTGTGTTACGGTGCGGATGTTCTCCCGAAATGTGTTTGTCATTCTCGTTTGGCGTGGGTTCACAGTGTGGCGCATATTTGTAACAGTGTTAAAGTTGTTTATACGGCCACCCTCAGTATGACCCGTATGGCTGTTGACCAGGTATGCATTGCATTAACTTGTGTGTGTGAAAAGCCGTAGATATCATGTGATTGGGCCAGCACGCAAAGGCAGTGCCTTTAAGGTTTATTGGCGCTCTGTACTTCTCCCTACGTCCGTGTACACAGCGGCGTTTTAAAAAGTCATAAATTTTACTTTTTGAAACTGATACCGATAATTTTGAAACCGATACCGATAATTTCCGATATTGCATTTTAAAGTATTTTTCGGCCATCTCTAGTTACCAACGAGTTCCGCTGCGAGACTGTGATATAGTTTGACTGCCAAAACCAATATACCGACATCTGTCATGCAGGTCATACTTTGTTTTGCTTTTTTGGCGTTTTTATCTTTCCTGCCCTGCCTCTGAGCGCGATGTGTACACACTCGCTTCTGATTAGTGATCAGGATACTCACTTGCATCTGAACACTAATCAGAGGGTTTAATACGCCAGCCCTAGTGGGTGCTGGATCATCTTACCGTATTTTCCGGACCATACAGGTACTTTTTTTTTCAGTTCACCCTTGCTCCTGATGGGTCGTGGTTAGGGCTTCCGCCATCAGTGTGTGAATGGGTGAATGTGGAAATAGTGTCAAAGCGCTTTGAGTACCTTGAAGGTAGAAAAGCGCTATACAAGTATAACTCCTTTACCTTTACCCTTTAAAGTCCTACTCAAGGTTGGTGAAATTTAACAAACAACAAAAAACAATGATAATTTTCCTGTGACTAAGTGAAGCAATGACACAATTCAGACATGCAACAGCTGTGTCTCTGCTGGCGATTAAGATCGTCTGTAGAATTAACGACCATTTGGAAGGAAGCCTCCATTGACGGTACGTACCGTCAAACCCCCCGCTGTAGACATTTGCTCATGACGAGAAACGACTCACAGACGATCATAATTGGAGCTAAAAACGAGCATTCTGGTGCAGTGATGCTTCTGGCGGAGTGTTGGCGCTCACAGCAGGATGTTCTCCTGCCTTTATCATCATAAACCGTCACATCAGCACGCCGTGTGGGAGGAAGCTCGCCATCAAGTGACGCTCACGTTGCTACGAATGAGGAGGAAGGAAAGTGTTTTTTTTTGTTGTTTTTCTCTGCTTTAATCAAATCACTTCTGCAGATATCCTCCAAAATATCGCGCCCCGCTGTTGGAAGATGGTACTAAACACGTGGTACTTGTGTAATACACGTGTTTAGTCGGGGTGGAACTATACATAGACTTACCCGTTTCCCACACGGTACACATTAAGCCAAGGACAGGAGGTGTAACTGCCTCATAGGGAATGGTATTGTATGTAAATTATCAAAAAACTTTCCGTTCTCAAAGTTCCCAGTTAACAGACAAGAGGCTGTCTTTGTTGCACCAAGCCAAAGGCTTGGAAAATTCCATTGTGTACGATGGTAGGAGACGGAAGGGGTTATCTATTGTCATCCAAGACCTGCCCAAGCTCGATCCAGGACCAGTCCAAGCCCGAGGCATGGACTGTATGTATTTATTTTTTGTTTTTATTCAGTCATTGGTGGAGCTAAGGATAATATTTGAATATTGTTTTTAATATTGTTGTGCAGCACTTTGGAAACATTTTGTTGTTTAAATGTGCTATATAAATAAAGGGGATTGATTGGATTGGCATCTTTTTCTTTTGTGTTAATGTGACCAAAAACAAGGGCTGTTTACATACCCCCCCATTCCTTTAGAAACAGCTGTTGTTATGTAAACAGGGAATATCCAAATAAAAGAGGAGACGTGAACCTTTTTCTGTTAGAGCGTAATGACACTGTACAAGGGTACAGATGTATACGTTTCTCCTCGCTGAACCGCATTGAATTCTGTCTCTGTTTAGTTCCTTGCTTCTTGTCTCGTTTAATCGATGTCATCAGTGTTTGAACCTGACAGGTATGCCAGTCTAGTACCCGCACTCTTTTACTACAAAGCCACGCTGTTGTAACAAGTGGCTTGGCATTGTCTTGCTGAAATAAGCAGGGGCGTCCATGATAACGTTGCTTGGATGGCAACATATGTTGCTCCAAAACCTGTATGTACCTATCAGCATTAATGGTGCCTTCACAGATGTGTAAGTTACCCATGTCTTGGGCACTAATACACCCCCATACCATCACAGATGCTGGCTTTTGAACTTTGCGCCAATAACAATCCGGATGGTTCTTTTCCTCTTTGTTCACAGTTTCCAAAAACAATTTGGAAATGTGGACTCGTCAGTCCACAGAACACTTTTCCAATTTGCATCAGTCCATCTTAGATGAGCTCGGGCCCACCGAAGCTGGCTGCGTTTCTGGGTGTTGTTGATAAATGGCTTTGGCTTTGCATAGTAGGGTTTTAACTTGCACTTACAGATGTAGCGACCAACTGTAGTTACTGACAGTGGGTTTCTGAAGTGTTCCTGAGCCTGACCACATGCTATAATGGCACGTGCACTCACAGCAGGCGAGGGGAGCTCAGTTCATAAATCATAATAATAATAATAATAATAATAATAATGCATTCCTCATTCAAGAGGACAAAAGGAACATCTTGACATGCTCTTTTCACCTTGGCCCGTGCTCCTCGTTTCCCGTGTCGTGTGCCTTGAGATAACTCCTGTTGTGAATTGGCTTTGCAGAGACTGAATGCTCCATTTGCTATTTGCCATCATAAGCACGGTGGGAGTGTCGTTTGTGCGCCGATGCACGGCCTCACCGCTCCAAGGTGAGCGCTGTATGGCGACCACGTGCGGGGTTTCTGCGAAATACCTTTTTATTGGCTTCTGAATGTGTTTTGTTATTGTTAAATTATATGCGTGATGTATGGAAGATGCATAGACAGTAGGGATGTTTACATTCCCACATTTGAACCGATACCAGTACTCAACAGTACCAATGGTGTGTGTGAGTGTTCATGAGAGCTGGGCAATATGTGCTGAGAACCAGAGGTGTGGACTCGAGTCACATGACTTGGACTAGAGTCAGACTCGAGTCATGAATTTGATGACTTTAGACTCGACTTGATGTAAAGAGACTTGCAACTCGACTTAGACTTTAACATCAATGACTTGTGACTTCACTTGGACTTGAGCCTTTTGACTTGACATGACTTGCCACTTTCCCCAAAACCCAAAACTTAAAAAGTTATTTGGGAGCGCTCCGTATCTTTAATTTTCTTCGTCTGTGTCTATCAGCGTGTTGTTCCGGTCAGCTGGTGTGCTCTCAGTACAACAGCCAATCAAATTAGATCTACGTTATTTTCATCACACAGCTCTCATCCAATCAAATTGCAGTACAACCAATGAACAAAAGTTGTCAAACAACGCGCCAGTGAGAAACAATTATGCCAAAGTTGGTTTCGTTCGGGTATAAAAACTACGACTTGGTCAACAAAAAACGAATTGCCGTATGCAAATCACGCAGTTTGAATATTACAGACGGAGACGCAACAACTTCCAACTTCGTTCGACATTTAAAGTTGCACAAAGAAGGGTAAGTTTTGAATGTAAGATAACGTTTATTGGCTAAGTAACGTGACTTTTATTTGCTGTGTAGTTAAATCAGTGAGGCTGCAAACTCACTGCTAACGTTATAACCATAGACATCTTATAAGTAAACGCAGCATGGAGCGCTACTGCCTACTGGCGCAGACGAGACGCGTGGCCGCCATCTGGGAGTGGTGATCCGCTCCACTCAGTGCAATTCATTTGGCAGGAGCAATGAACTGTCAGCGCATTTAATTCATCTTACCTCACTGAATACCACTGATTTTCACCCCCTTTTTGTCATACGTGTAGCTATGATAACAGATATTCATAGTTTGCTTAACATTAATATAATATTCTTATATGCTATAAGTGAACAGACGTCCGAGATCAAAACTGGGAATATAATCCCAGAGAAGGGGGAACAAAATGGTAAGCTATTTTTAAGTTGAAGAAACAATATGATTAGGTTATATATACATGCGTATATCCTACATAAACAATGTATGAATAGATATCTATATATCTTATAGACTGTATCTCTGTTGCTGCAGCAGCAGAGAGTTTATTCTGTCTTGACACTTTGTATTGATATTTTGTATTACATTCTTCCCTTAAATGATCATGTTTACAGTAATTGTTTTATATGTATTTTTTATGTATGTCGCTTTGGATAAAAGCGTCTGCCAAATACTTAAACATAAACATATATAAACACCTGAAAGTCTTTATATCAGCTAAAACCACCAATCTGTTTCACTGGATTCAGAATAAAACCAAATTCTGTTTTACCCAACAATGTTAGTATTTAAATATTGTTACTTGAAGACTCATTCCTGGTTACAATTATACTGTTAAGAAAGTATTGTCTTATACTTTGCCTTAAATGAGAATGCATCATAATCAGTGGCGGCTGGTGAATTTTGTTTTAGGTGGGGCTGAAAGTTTGTAAACCAAACCCCTGTAGGGGCGTCATCCTCCCCCAGAAGATTTCTTTGTGATTTTCACATACTAATATTGAAGATCTTTGCTCCTTTTCAACTCTGTGGTAATATTATTTTCATAAAATACAACCAATAGTACATTAATGTTAAATCTTACTTGTGAAAAGTAATCATCCGATTCCTATTTTCAACAGTCCGCTCATTTGAGCAGGAAAACGCTGAACACCATCTTTGTTTTCTACCTGTCAACTGTCAGTTTAAGCTGCTCGCCGGCTCCTCATCACCACTTCAAGATGGCGGCCAAATTGCTCGCGTCACAGCAACCAATGCTGCGTCTACTTATAAGATGTCTATGGTTATAACGTCATTGCAAACACTACAATCTGTTGCGTCCACTGCAGTTCGCTACCTTATTCATACTTTTTGTCAAGTGATTTTTTTTAAGCAGGGTTGCATGAGGTACCTACACATAACGTTACGTTAGTCAATGTATCACACACAGTAACGTAACGTTAGTCAATGTATCACACACAGTAACGTAACGTTAGACGGCGGTCAGCAGCACCGCGTATTTTAGCCACCTCCAAGAAAACAAACATAGTCAAATAAAGGTCAGTTAAAATGTATACTATATTAAGAATATGTGTACATATTGCATAGGGCCCTGACATCTAAAAAGTACTCTTCTGTTCATTGTTATGTTCATATATTTGTTATGTTTTTCATGTGTACGCACACATCAACACACATACAGTATGAGATGAGATCAATGAGATAAGGTAAGAACAGGATAGAAACTGCTGTGGAACTAGTTACAATGCAATATGCCATGGAAATACAATGTTAACACTTTTGTGCAAATAAGTACAGCTGCATTTGTTTTTTCAAATGTGTTTATTCTGTAAAGGAATGAGTTAAATGTTTAAAATGACTGGTTAATAGTGCTATTATGAAGTGCAATGTCAGCACTATCTTTTTCCCTGCAATTTCAAAATGCACTTGTTTTAATAAATAAATACAGCGTTTTAAAAGCATACACAATCTGTGTAAATACATTAGTCTGTGGTTAAAATGACTTGAAAGGACTCGAAACTCAAAATGCAGGACTTGGGACTTGACTTGAGACTTTCCAGTCTTGACTTTGGACTTGACTCGGACTTGCCCTGTCTTGACTCGGGACTTGACTCGAGACTTGAGGGCAAAGACTTGAGACTTACTTGTGACTTGCAAAGCAATGACTTGGTCCCACCTCTGCTGAGAACTGTACCACGATATATACAGTCGTGGCCAAAAGTTTACATACACTTGTAGTGTTGCAACCATACCAATATTTTGGTACCGGTACTAAAATGATTTCAATACTTTTTGGTACTTTTCTAAATAAAGGGGACCACAAAAAATGTCATTATTGGCTTTATTTTAACAAAAAATCTTAGGGTACATTAAACTTATGTTTCTTATTGCAGTTAAGTCCTTAAATAAAATAGTGAACATAAAAGTCTAATTTTTTTTTATTAGTAAGTAAACAAACAAAGGTTCCTAATTTAGTCTGCTGACATATGCAGTAACATATTGTGTCATTTATCATTCTATTATTTTGTCAACATTATAAAGGACAAGTGGTAGAAAATGAGTTATTAATCTACTTGTTCATTTACTGTTAATATCTGCTTACTTTCTCTTAACTTAAGCATAAAGTTGTGTGATAATATATACATGATGATTGTGATGGGTAAATCAAATATGCGCAGTCAATCCCAAAATAATTGACCATGCCCAAGGCGGAATGTTGACAGGAAGTCGTCCAATCTTCTGCGAGTCTTATCACCGAGCCAACACGTCAATCTTTACATCTGAAGACCTTACCGAGGACATCGATTTGTTTGTCCAAACCTCTCGCCTCCAGTGAGTCTCTGACAACACAAAAAAAGCAACAAGGTCTTCTCTTCATTATTGGCAGCACAGAGAAATGGCCGCCCCGTTTGAAAAAGATCACGATCTCGCCGGAGGCCCCTCACATTAATCAGCCAGGAAGGCGCACATCTGACTGCTTCCGTCTTTTTACCTCTCTGGGAAATTCCTGCAAATACAAAGTGTGACGTCCACGTAATGAACCAGCAGGGATGTGTTTCTAAATTAGTCTCGTAGGGAGCCGAGGATAAAACCTGAGTATAAAATTTAGTTTTGTTCTAGCTGGAAGGGCAGCTCCTTTGGCTCCGGCTAATGTTTACCGAAAAGCCAAGAATCCGAATTTTGATTTGAGACAAGAACAAATGCAACAGCTGTAGCTTGCGGCATGAAGAAGCATTTTCTCGTTGATTCCATAAGCAAACATGGCGGATATCAGACATTTTATTTAAAGCCACCTGTCATTTATCGACATGTTACAAACTATTTTGATTTCTACGGTAATACAAGAAAAAGTGGCTCCCTTTTTAAGCTACAAACCCCGTTTCCATATGAGTTGGGAAATTGTGTTAGATGTAAATATAAACAGAATACAATGATTTGCAAATCATTTTCAACCCATATTCAGTTGAATGCACTACAAAAGACAACATATTTGATGTTCAAACTCATAAACTTTATTTTTTTTTGCAAATAATAATTAACTTAGAATTTCATGGCTGCAACACGTGCCAAAGTAGTTGGGAAAGGGCATGTTCACCACTGTGTTACATGGCCTTTCCTTTTAACAACACTCAGTAAACGTTTGGGAACTGAGGAGACACACTTTTTAAGCTTCTCAGGTGGAATTCTTTCCCATTCTTGCTTGATGTACAGCTTAAGTTGTTCAACAGTCCGGGGGTCTCCGTTGTGATATTTTAGGCTTCATATTGGCCACACATTTTCAATGGGAGACAGGTCTGGACTACAGGCTGGCCAGTCTAGTACCCTCACTCTTTTACTATGAAGCCACACCGGTACTTTTCAGAGGCGGTATAGTACCGAATATGATTCGTTAGTATCGCGGTACTATACTAATACTGGTATACCGTACAACACGAGTTGTGATTGATGTTGGTTACAAGTGCCAGTGTGTCCAATAAGCTGTGACGGCCTGGCTGCTTATTGACTCCTCAGACAGACTCAAGGTAGCGTTCAATTCCACCGGCTTTTTTAGCACAGTCTAAAGAAAAATGACTAATTACTACTTTGTAAAGCTACTTTCAAGGTCTTTCTGAATACAAACTTCTGTAGAGGTACCTTTAGTGTGTGCTTTGTTGTGGAACAAAGCAGACGGACGATTGATCTCCGGAGCTATGGCAACGTCGACACTGCACACCAGATCTGATTGTTTTGCCCTCGAGTGACACAGATCTGATTTTTTTTTTTTTACCAGTCCAAACGCTCTAAAGTGCTTCGAATCTGAATTTTTTTCCGCATCAGATTCAGGCCACTTCCACTACGTTTACACTGCAGGACAAAATGGCCTAAATTGGATTTTTTGGAGATCTGATTTTTTTTTCCAGCTGACTGCAATTAAAATGTGATTTTTATCAGACTCCAGTGTAAACGTGCACAGACCCCAATGTGGCCCCGATGTGGCCCCAATGTCTCGACGTCACTTGCATACTCACTTCCGATAAAGTGAAAATAAAGGAAGTTGACCGGGAGGAAATTAGTATTTTTTTTACGTGAAAATAACTGAAAGTAATATAAAGTATGAATGGATGTATATAGTGTAATATATTTGGGAGGGTTCTAATCTTTTAATGGCTAAGTAGGGCAGTGTTTTTCAACCACTAGTGTGCCGTGAGATACAGTCTGGTGTGCCGCGGGAGATGTCATTTCACCTAATTGGGTTAAAAGTATTTTTTGCAAACCAGTATGTGGAGGGAGGTGTGGCCAGTGCGCCCGCAGGAGCAAAGGTCATCGCCTCTGTCTGTGGTGCCGAGGAGGAGCACCATCGGATAGGGGCGGGGCATGGGCTGACGGCGAGACACAGCTGGCAGGTGATTAGATTTCACAGGTGGTACGTGTTAATCTAATCATCTGTTGTCTTTAACCGTAAGCGGCCGGGAGCAGGAGGGGAGAGAGGATACGGACCTGACTGAAAAGTCACGTTCTGCGGGAGAAAGACTTGGATAAAATCTAAAAGCTTTGTTCAACTTTGCACGCCTGGCTCCTGTGAAGAGTCTGTCAGTGGGACCGCTAGGAAGTGACTTCCACACAGTAATTATAATCCGCAAATAATGTGCCGTTGTTGAGTGTCGGTGCTGTTTAGAGCTCGGCAGAGTAACTGTGTAATACTCTTCCATATCAGTAGGTGGCAGCAGGTAGCTAATTGCTTTGTCGTGATCACAATATGCAGACAGCGGGAGGCAGCGTGCAGGTAAAAAGGTATCTAGCGCTTAAACCAAAAATAAACAAAAGGTGAGTGCCACTAAGACAGGGGTTGGCAACCCGCGGCTCCGGAGCCGCATGCGGCTCTTTGATCACTCTGATGTGGCTCAGCTGCATACTTGCCGACCCCTCCCGATTTTCCCGGGAGACTTCCGGATTTCAGTGCCTCTCACAGACAACTCCCGGGATTATCATTCTCAGATTTGCACCCTTACAATAAAAATAAGGGCGTGTCATGATGGTACAGCATTTAATGCCCTCTACAATCTGTATAAACAGCGTGCCAGCCCTGCCTCTTATTATATGCATCTTCTGCTTGCATACGTAAGTGACAGCAAGGCATACTTGGTCAACAACCACACAGGTTACACTGACGGTGGCCATATAAAACAACTTTAACACTCTTACTAATAATGCGCCACACTGTGAACCAAAACCAAACAAGAATGACAAACACATTTCGGGAGAACATCTGCACCTTAACACAACATAAACACAACAGAACAAATATCCAGAATCCCATGCAGCCCTGACTCTTCCGGGCTACATTATACACCCCTGCTACCACCAAACCCCGCCCCCCACCCCAACCCTGCTCCCTCACACATCAACCCCCACCCCTGTGCGTCGGTTGAGGTGGGCTGGGTTTGGTAGCGGGGGTGTATAATGTAGCCCGGAAGAGTTAGGGCTGCATGGGATTCTGGGTATTTGTTCTGTTGTGTTTATGTTGTGTAACGGTGCAGATGTTCTCCCGAAATGTGTTTGTCATTCTTGTTTGTGTGGGTTCACAGTGTGGCGCATTATTAGTAAGAGTGTTAAAGTTGTTTTATACCGCCACCGTCAGTGTAACCTGTGTGGTTGTTGACCAATTATGCCTTGCTGTCACTGATGTGAGCAAGCAGAACGTGTGACCGGTCCGGCACGCTGGTTGTAGTGGGCGCTCAATGCTGTACCATCACGGCACGTTCGAGAGAATACTTGCCCTGATATTCGTAGTCTCCCGGAAAAATTGGGAAGGGTGGCAAGTATGATGCTGTCAAGCGCCATTTATATAAAACCCGCGGGCCGCAGTAACATTCAATTTTCATATTAAGATGTGGGCTGCGTGTCTGAGACCCCTGGTTTATACATAGCACAACGCAAAAAAAAAACTTTGAATGCTGTGTTATTTCATTTTAAATTTCAAAAGATGATTGTGGCTCCCATTGTTTTCTTTAATTTGTGAAACTGGTCCAAATGGCTCTTTGACTGGTAAAGGTTGTCGACCCCTGCACTAAGAAAAGGCATTGAAGCTTCGGGAAGGCTATGCAGAACGAAACTAAAACTGAACTGGCTGCAAAGTAAAAAAAAAAACAGAATGTTGGACGACAGCAAAGACTTACAGCGTGTGGAGCAGAGAAGGCGTCCACAAAGTACATCCGTACATGACATGACAATCAACAATGTCCCCACAAAGAAGGAAAGCAACAACTTAAATAGTCTTGATGGCTAAAACAAAGCAGGTGTGGGGAATAGCGCTCAGGGAAGAAATGAAACTGCTGCAGGAAAATATCAACAAAACAGGAAAAGCCACCAAAGGACAAGAACTGAAACACTACAGGAAAACACCAAACAACTCTAAATAAATCGCGGCGTGAAAATCCTAACGATATACATCCCTCATAACAGATTGTTTCCATGACTACAATCATTTTGGAGGCCAGTTGATTTTCTTCTGTATTTTTTTATTTAATGTTTTTTTTTTTTTTTTTTTATCCTCGAAGTGAATTGTGACTGCACGCTCTGCAGAAAGTAGACATCTGGAAGAGTTTGTAATCTCAACAAAATAGAGCTGGCATATTAATGGAACGCCGGAGGGGTCCTGCACCCCCAAGTAAAAATGTTCACAAATGAATGGCCACCACACCCACTTTGTGAGATGTTTTGATGTCAAATCCATTAGTGCAGTGTGTTTCAACCTTTTTTGAGCCAAGGCACATTTTTTTTCATAAAAAAAATACGGAGGCACACCACCAGCAAAAAAGGTTAAACAATGAAACTCCACCAGGTTTTTGTGACTTATTTTGAGTTTGTTGTTGTTTCCTGTGTGTTGTGCTTTAGTTCCTGTCTTGCGCTGTTATTTTGGTGACACTTCCTGTTTTGTTGGTGTTCTCCCGTAGCAGCTTCACGCCTTCCTTTGAGTGCTATTGCCCGCCCCTGCTTTGTTTTCGCAATCAAGACTCTTTAACTTGTGCGTACGCTATCCTTCTTTGTGGGGACATTGTTGATTGTCATGTCATGTACGGGATGTGCTTTGTGGACGTCGTCTTTGCTCCACACGCTGTAAGTTTTTGCTGTCGTCCAGCATTCTGTGTTTGTTGACTTTGTAGCCAGTTCAGTTTTACTTTTGTTTTACATAGCCATTCCTATGCTTCAGTGCCTTTTCCTAGCGGGACTTGTCTTGTTATTTTTTGGTTTAAGCGCTACATACTTTTTTACCTGCACGCTGTCTCCCGCTGTGCTCTGCATATTGGGATCACGACAAACCATCCTCGACGCGTTCCGACTTCTACAAAGCAATGAACTACCTGCTGCCACCTACTGGTATGGAGTATTACACGATTACCCTGCCAAGCTCTACACAGCACAGGCACTAGACCAGGGGTCGGCAACCCGCGGCTCCAGAGCCGTATGCGGGTCTTTAGCGCCGCCCTAGTGGCTCTCTGGAGCTTTTTCAAAAATTTATGAAAAGTTGAGGGGACATTTTTTTTAATTTTTGTTTTAATATGGTTTCTGTAGGAGGACAACATGACACAAACCTCCCTAAATGTTATAAAGCATAATGTTTATATTAAACATGCTTCACTGATTCCAGTATTTGCCGAGCGCCGTTTTGTCCTACTAATTTTGGTGGTCCTTGAACTCACCGCAGTTTGCTTACATATATAACTTTCTCCGACTTTCTAGGACGTGTTTTATGCCACTTCTTTTTCTGTCTCATTTTGTCCACCACACTTTTAACGTTGTGCATGAATCCACAAAGGTGAGTTTTGTTGATGTTATTGACTTGTGTGGAGTGCTAATCAGACATATTTGGTCACTGCAAGACTGCAAACTAATCGATGCTAACATGCTATTTAGGCTAGCTATATGTACATATTGCATCATTATGCCTCATTTGTAGCTATATTTGAGCTCATTTAGTTTCTTTTAAGTAATCTTAATTAAATTTATATCTCATGACACACTATCTGTATCATCTGTATGTAATATGGCTTTTAATTTTTTGCGGCTCCAGACAGATTTGTTTTTGTATTTTTGGTCCAATTTGGCTCTTTCAGCATTTTGGGTTGCCGACCCCTGCACCAGACAATGGCACATTATTATGATTATTGATTTTCAAAAAATTAGGTGAAGTTGCATAATTTCCCACGGCACACCAGACAATATCTCACGGCGCACTAGTGTGCCGCGGCACAGTGGTTGAAAATCACTGCATTAGTGCATGTGCAGGGAACAACCAGCAGGGAGCCTTAAAACCGCAATAAATATCTATATGTATATATAGCACGGTGAGTCAAGCTTTACGTCAGCAGCTGTTATCGTGTATTCCCCCACTGTGGGAAGTCACCTTTTGTGGCTTTCCAGCTGCGGGAAGCGCAACTTGGACGTGCACCTTTCGCACGGGCGCGGGAGGTCGCCGTCATTTTTCCCCCCAAACGTGCCGCCGCATTATGAGTCGCATTCGAAGCTCGGATGGCTCCGACGCGCCAAAGAACACATGCCACGCCATTTATCTCATTAGGAAGGCGACAAGTGGCTCTTTGGTGGGCCCAGAACACATCATCGTTATCATCATCACCGTTCTGTGTGCACAGCGTGACGACACGCCGCAGAAAATGGAAACCTTTGATTAAAAGGCCATGTGACAGCGTATTACTTATTTAGAGATGCAGCGCCTGTTGATCCAAGACTCTGTCGTCATTCTGCCAAGGCTGGCTTCATCCTTCCTATTTTACTATTGGACTATTTAAACTATTGTTTATTGGATTGTTGACATGAACAGTTCAAAAATACAATCAAACACAAACAAGCATACTTGCCAACCTTGAGACCTCCGATTTCGGGAGGTGGAGGGGGGCGTGGTCGGGGCATGGTTGAGGGCGTGGTTAAGAGGGGAGGAATATATTGACAGCTAGAATTCAGCAAGTCAAGTATTTCATACATATACATATATATACATATTAGAGATGCGCGGTTTGCGGACACAACCGCGGAGTCCGCGGATTATCCGCGGGTCGGGCGGTTGAAATAAAAAACAAAAAGATTTTATCCGCGGGTCGGGTCGGGCGGTTGAAATAAAAAAAAATTAGATTTTAAATAGATTCAGGCGGGTGGCAGTTAAACCAATTCGGAAATATATATATACATAGTTAAATGTTGTTACCCACATACGAAAAACGAGCAGGCACCTGCAGCATGCCACAACAGAAGAAGAAGAAAAAAAAGAGATGGCAACGCCGGCAGCAAACGTGGTACGCGACAAACTAAAAAAGGGAATACTAAAGACCAGGGAAAAAAAGGCCAGAAAAGTTCAGCGTGGACTCGTTTTTATGAGGTTGTAAATCAGGATGATAGTAATGCTGGCTACGTGATTTGCAAGAGCTGCAACGCTGTTTATGTCTACGACAGTCACAAAACCGGGACTTCTAACATGGTGCATCACATTTGTGCAAAACCCCGAACCTCCACAAACACCCTGAGCATGAGCAGTTTCGTCCGCCGTGATCCCAGAAGAGTGCCACAGGATGTTAAAACAAGATAGAACGCAGCTGCCTGCAGCAGTTTGAGTGTCGCGAGCGCGCTTGGAGGTGCGCTCAGCGCGGCTCCCAGATGATTGCGCACTGGTGTGCGTCTGGGCCGTGACAGCGTGGCACGCATTGAATGTCTGTGCTGCATTGGATCAGTCTCCTTTCTTTAACAGGCAAAAGCTTTATAACCTCACTAATGCCTTGCATCGTCTATATTAGATATATAACAACGGGCAGGTGGCGGATGGCGGGCGGGTGCGGTTTTGATTAAATGTTAGTTCGGATGGATGGCGGATGGTTGACGACTTTTGTGATGCGGTTGCGGATGAAATAATTGCCTATCCGTGCATCTCTAATACATATATATATATATATATATATATATATATATATACATACATCCTGAAAATATGCAAACAACACTGTGTTTGGATAATTGATACTTCAAACTTGCATAAATAAATATTAAGGAATATAACATAACTTGGCTTCTGAGAGCTTCAAAATGTATTGAATAAAATGCTAAAGTTGTTGATAAACAAGCAATTATTTTAATAATTAAATATGGTCATTTTAAATTAATTATTATGATAATTTAAAATTAATTATTTTAAATATGTTTATTTTAATGTATAATTCTATGGCTGGATGTAATAAGGAGTCAGAAAAAATAAAAATACAATTCATTTTGATGTGTTTAGGAAAATATAGTAAAAATGTATTTAGGTTTTTTTTTTGTAATTAATAAATATATTTATTTTTAGGTAAGATAAACATAATCATACAATTTATCTCTAGTCTGGATGATTTAGTTCTTGTCACCCTGTTGTCCTCCCGTCGTAAAAAAAGGCTGTCCTCACTCAGGTCCGCATGGAGCTGGAGGGGGCGTGGCCTCCAGCTCCGGCTGAAAATCGGGAGATTTTCGGGAGAATATTTGTCCCGGGAGGTTTTCGGGAGAGGCGCCGAATTTCGGGAGTCTCCCGGAAAATTCGGGAGGGTTGGCAAGTATGCAAACAAGTAACCCTCAAAAATAATATATAAAACTAGAATTTGCAACTCCGATGGGAATTGCATGTGAATGCCGCCGATACGTGTGAGTGGAACTGAAATGCTTGAATGTCCCGGGTGAGTTGTGAGAGGGTGAGAAATGTGGGATATGCAGTAAATTGTATAATGCACATTCATGGTCAATGGGAAAAATTTAGAAAATTCTGTGAAAACCAGGAATTTTGGGAAAGCGAAACATTTTTTTGCTTTTAATATATCGATGCATATTTTTTTAAGAGTCATGTTTAAAGCAGCTAATATTTTCCCATGTCTACTCTTTTTGCTTGTATCTTATGTCCGCAAGTAAACTCTGTGCTTTACCTTGAAGGGGTTGGAATTTTGGAGTATAGCATACTCCCTTTTTACCTTATCAGTATTAGAACAAAGAGGCTGTATTCCTTTCTGGGCAGGGTGGGAGCTGTTTTCATATTCAATAAGTTGTCTCTTCCCGTTTGATTTTCAGACCTCTTCTAGATGCTGGTATTAGCGCACTGTAGGACTGGTCTCCTATAGCTTTAGTAAATCTTGATAATATTCCTATTCTGTCTTGATGGTCCTTCTTACTCTGCATATATGTCATCTGAAAGAACTTGGGATTGACCAGAGACTTTAATTCCCTGAGAGGAAGACTGGTCAGACGCAACAATATCGAAATAATAATGTAGGTGGATGGCTGAAAGCTCAAAATCGGGTTTGAAAATGGCAACATTTTGAGAAGTTAGGGCAATGTAGAACTATGAATACGTCCATTCATTTGAATGGGAATTTCCTAGAAATTTGGGAAATCCTGGAATTTTTTTTTTTACTTGGTAGTTTGATTGTCCAAGGTGAGTGGAGTGTGTGGGCGGTGGAATGGTTCAAATCGGATGAGAAATGTGGGATATGCAGTTGATTGTATAATGCCCATTCCTTGTCAATGGGAAAAGTTGACAACATTCCTTGAAAACCGGGAATTTTGGGAAAGCGAAATAATGTTTTGCTCTCGATATATCGGAAGAGTAGTGTGGGTGGATGGCTGAAAGGCCGAAATCAGGTTTAAATATGCTTTTAAAATTTCCTGGAAATTTGGGAATTTTGTGTGAACGAGGAATTTTTTTAAATATGATACTAGCACAATTGTCCTAGATGATATGAATGGGTTGGTGTTGGAATTTGTAGCATCAATTGAAAAATGTTGATGTAGTATCAGTTTGAACTGAGAATGGGTATTACGGAATTCCTGGGATTCGGGTAAGGCGGGAACTTGTATGAAAAAAATATAGGAGCATTAGTTGTCCCAACTGAGAGGAATGTTTAGAAGGAGGAATGGTCAAAAACGGTTGAAATATGAGGACTGTGGAACATTTTCCAGGAAGAGATGAAAATAGGGCTTTGGAAACCCAGGAATTCCTGGAATTGTTTTGAACTTGGTAGTTTGATTGTCCAAGGTGAGTGGAGTGTGTGGACAGTGGAACGGTTCAAATCAGATGAGAAATGTGGGATATGCAGTCGATTGTATAATGCCCATCCTTGGTCAATGTGGAAAAATATAGAAAATTCCTTGAAAACCGGAAATTTGGGGAAAGCAAAAGCATGTTTTGCATTCTATATTGGAAGAGTAGTGTGGGTGGATGGCTGAAAGGTCGAAATCGGGTTTAAAAATGGCACAACATTTTGAGAATTTTGGGCATCGTCCATTCATTTGAATGAGAATTTCCTGGAAATTTGGGAATTACGTGAAAACGGGGAATTCTTTAAAATATTGATACTAGCACAAGTGTCCTAGATGATATGTATGGGTTGGTGTTTGAATTTTTTGCATTGGTGGAAAAATGTTGACATAGTAACAGTTTGAACTGAAAATGGGCATTTCGGAATTCCTGGAATTTCCTGGAAAACCAGGAATTTGTACGGGTAAAAAAAAAAAAATAGGAGCATTTGTTGTCCCAACTGAGAGGAATGTTTTGAAGGTGGAATGGTCAAAAACGGTTGAAAAATGAGAACTGTGGAAATACACAAACGCAGACAAAAGGCTCATCAATTTTCTGCCTTTCAATTGCTTTTCAGTGGGGGTTAAATTTCATGTCAGTCTCTTTGACGTATTCTTGGAAACACTATGGCAACTTTCTAACACTTTCAAGGTTGGTGTGTTGAGAGCAGCGGTTTTTAACAAAAGTGCCAGTCGGATAATGAAACCTATTTCACAGACACTGCTTTTACAATACAAATGTCAATATGTGTCGATACATTTCACGGCTAGAACAGCGCTCACGTCTTCAAAACTTCATTTATTTTTTTTTAAATCTCTTTTTATGCATGTAATAGGGACCACCTCTGCTTCAGTATCCTGCACGTTGGATAGTAATAATTGGATACCAAAATATAGCTCACATTGGTGAGCAAGGCTGCAAACTTTGAATAACAAAAAGTAAAAGTTGCTGATTTAATCCTTTTGAAAACGTTGTTCTTGTCCAAACAAAGTCGTTGTGACCTTTTTCTACCTGAACAATGTCATGGCGCTCCAAAACAAGAGCCGTGATGATAGATTTGTCAGAATAATTGTACCTAAGTTCTCACAAAACTTTGTGTTACATTGAGTTCAGCTCGCCCTGCGAGAGGACAAAAGCTGTCTTTAATCCTACCATACAAAAGGCTTGTAAAACTCCACTGTGTAGGATAGGAAGCGACATGAAGGCGTCGGTTTCTTTCTTCTATTCTAATCCACAGGAAGATTTTGTCTTGACCTGAGAGCTACAAAGCGGAGAGGAAGCAGGGCCTGACTCCCCTCCTGGCACCTCTTCTTTTAACTGTTTTACGACCTTTTCTTTTAACTGTTTTGGCTGCGATGGCTGTTTACGACCCCTCTCCCTTAGAAACAGCTGTTGCCATGTAATCAGGGAAAGTCCAAATAAAAGAGGAGGCGTACAATCTTTCGTCAGAGCGTGGTGGAGACTGTGGAAGAGTACAGCCCAGACGTTTCTCCTCAATTGAGCCAAATTTAATTCTGTCTCTGTTTAATTCATTGCTTCTTGTCTTGTTTAATAGATGTCATCAGTGTTTGAACCTGACAAGATTAATTCACTTTTTCCACATTTGATCTTACAGCCTTATTCCAAAATGGAATAAATGCATTTTTATCCACAAAATTCTACACACAATACCCCGTAATGACAATGTGGAAAAAAGGTATGTATATTTTTTACATGCACATAAATATTCAATCATTCATTCATTACAACATTCCTCTGTGGAGAGAGGAGAACCTTCCAGAAGGACAACCATCTCAGCAGCAGTCCACCAATCAGGCCTGTATGTGGTAGAGAGGCCAGACGGAAGCCATTTCTTAGTAAAAACTTTGCCAAAATGCACATGAAAGACTCTCAGATCATGAGGAACAAAATTTAAAATAACAAGGTTTGAACTCGTCATGTTTGGAGGAAACCAGGCACCATCCCTACAGTGAAGCTTGGTGGTGGCAGCATCATGCTGTGGGGTTGGTTTTCAGCGGCAGGAACTGGGAGACTGGTCGGGATTGAGGGAAAGATGAATGCAGCAATGTACAGAGACATGCTGGATGAAAACCAACGCTTCCCATTCAACCTGGTGGAGCTTTAGAGGTGCTGCAAAGAGGAATGGGCCAAACTGAATACTTATGTACATGTGATTTTTTTATTAGGGCCCCAGTCATTTTTGTCATTATTCTCCCTCTTAGATCACATTTTAGACACTTAACATGCACAAAAACTCACCAATTTTTGCAAGCGGGTCCAGGAAGAGGTGAAAAAAGGTCTTTGGAAACCCGGGAATTCCCGGATTTTTTTTTGAACTTGGTAGGGTTGGGGAGGAGATCTTGCCCCAAGTGGAGGAGTTCAAGTACCTCGGAGTCTTGTTCACGAGTGAGGGAAGAGTGAATCGTGAGATCGACAGGCGGATCGGTGCGGCGTCTTCAGTAATGCGGACGCTGTATCGGTCCGTTGTGGTGAAGAAGGAGCTGAGCCGGAAGGCAAAGCTCTCAATTTACCGGTCGATCTACGTTCCCATCCTCACCTATGGTCATGAGCTTTGGGTTATGACCGAAAGGACAAGATCACGGGTACAAGCGGCCGAAATGAGTTTCCTCCGCCGGGTGGCGGGGCTCTCCCTTAGAGATAGGGTGAGAAGCTCTGCCATCCGGGAGGAGCTCAAAGTAAAGCCGCTGCTCCTCCACATCGAGAGGAGCCAGATGAGGTGGTTCGGGCATCTGGTCAGGATGCCACCCGAACGCCTCCCTAGGGAGGTGTGTAGGGCACGTCTGACCGGTAGGAGGCCGCGGGGAAGACCCAGGACACGTTGGGAAGACTATGTCTCCCGGCTGGCCTGGGAACGCCTCGGGGTCCCACAGGAAGAGCTGGACGAAGTGGCTGGGGAGAGGGAAGTCTGGGCTTCCCTGCTTAGGCTGCTTCCCCCGCGACCCGACCTCGGATAAGCGGAAGAAGATCGATGGATGGATGGAGTTTGATTGTCCAAGGTGAATGGAGTGTGTGGGCGGTGGAACGGTTCAAATCGGATGTGAAATTATGGGATATGCAGTCGATTGTATAATGCCCATTCTTGGTCAATGTGGAAAAATTTAGAAAATTCCTTGAAAACCGGGAATTAGGGGAAAGCAAAAGCATGTTTTGCGCTCAATATATCAGAAGAGTAGTGTGGGTGGATGGCTGAAAGGTCGAAATCGGGTTTAAAAATGGGTCAACATTTTGAGACTTTAGGGCATTGCAGAACTATAAATACATCCATTCATTCAAATGGGAATTTCGGGAAAACAGGGAATTTAAAAAAATGTTTATACTAGCACCATTGTCCTAAATGATTTGAATGGGTTGGTGTTGGAATTCTTCGCATCTGTTGAAAAATGTTGACGTAGTAACAGTTTGAACTGAGAATAGGCATTTCGGAATTCCTGGAATTTCCGGGAAAACCCGGAATTTGTACAGGAAAAAAAATAAGAGCATTTGTTGTCCCAACTGAGAGGAATGTTTTGAAGGACGAATGATCAAAAACGGTTGAAATATGAGGACTGTGGAACATTTTCTAGTAAGAGAAGAAAATAGGGCTTTGGAAACCCAGGAATTCCTGGAATTTTTTTTAACTTTGTAGTTTGATTGTCCAAAGTGAGTGGAGTGTTTGGACGGTGGAACGGTTCAAATCAGATGAGAAATGTGGGCTATGCAGTAGATTGTATAATGCCCATTCTTGGTCAATGTGGAAACATTTAGAAAATTCCTTGAAAACCGGGAATTTGGGGAAAGGGAAAACATGTTTTGTGCTCGATATATCAGAAGAGTAGTGTGGGTGGATGGCTGAAAGGTCGAAATCGGGTTTAAAAATGGCACTACATTTTGATAATTTACGGCATTGCAGAACTATAAATACATCCATTCATTCGAATGGGAATTTCCTGAAAATTTGGGAATTTCGGGAAAACAGGGAATTACATTTTTTTTTATACTAGCACCATTGTCCTGAATGATACGAATGGGTTGGTGTTGGAATTCTTCGCATCGGTTGAAAAATGTTGACGTAGTAACAGTTTGAACTGAGAATGGGCATTTCGGAATTCCTGGAATTTCCAGAAAAACACAGAATTTGTACGGGGGAAAAAAAGGAGCATTTGTTATCCCAACTGAGAGGAATGTTTTTGAAGGGGGAATGGTCAAAAACGGTTGAAATATGAGGACTGTGGAACATTTTCCAGTAAGAGAAGAAAAAAGGGCTTTGGAAACCCCAGGAATTCCTGGAATTATTTTGGAACTTGGCAGTTTGATTGTCCAAAGTGAGTGGAGTGTGTGGGCGGTGGAACGGTTCAAACCAGATGCGGAAAACATTTTAGACACCAATTTCTGCAAGCGGGTCCGGTCCAGCAAAAACCTTTATCTTTTGGGGCGGCGTGGCGCAGTGGAAGAGTGGCCGTGCGCGACCCGAGGGTCCCTGGTTCAATCCCCACCTAGTACCAACCTCGTCATGTCCGTTGTGTCCTGAGCAAGACACTTCACCCTTGCTCCTGATGGGTGCTGGTTAGCGCCTTGCATGGCAGCTCCCTCCATCGGTGTGTGAATGTATGTGAATGGGTAAATGTGGAAGTAGTGTCAAAGCGCTTTGAGTACCTTGAAGGTAGAAAAGCGCTATACAAGTACAACCCATTTATCATTTATTTATTTATTTGGGGGGCCCAACCAAGTCCGAGTCCATGGTTCTCGCCGGGAAAAGGGAGGAGTGCCATCTCCGGGTTGGGGAGGAGATCTTTCCCCAAGTGGAGGAGTTCAAGTACCTCGGAGTCTTGTTCACGAGTGAGGGAAGAGTGGATGGTGAGATCGACAGGCGGATCGGTGCGGCGTCTTCAGTAATGCGGACGCTGTATCGATCCGTTGTGGTGAAGATGTTGCTGAGCCAGAAGGCAAAGCTCTCAATTTACCGGCCGATCTACGTTCCCATCCTCACCTATGGTCATGAGCTTTGGGTTATGACCGAAAGGACAAGATCACGGGTACAGGCGGCCGAAATTAGTTTCCTCCACCAGGTGGCGGGGCTCTCCCTTAAAGATAGGGTGAGAAGCTCTGTCATCCGGGAGGAACTCAGAGTAAAGCCGCTGCTCTTTCACATGGAGAGGAGCCAGATGAGGTGGTTCGGGCATCTGGTCAGGATGCCACCCGTACGCCTCCCTAGGGAGGTGTTTCGGGCACGTTCGACCGGTAGGAGGCCACGGGGAAGACCCAGGACACGTTGGGAAGACTATCTCTGGGAACGCCCGGGAGGAGCTGGACGAAGTGGCTGGGAAGAGGGAGGTCTGGGCTTCCCTGCTTAGGCTGCCGACCCGATCTCAGATAAGTGGAAGAAGATGGATAGATGGATGGATGGGCCCAAACCCGAATTCTCAAAATGGACCCTCTCGCGCCCCCTTGAAAATGAGAAAAAGTTAGCCACCAGTTTCACGTATCTACATGACAATCCCTGGAGAAGTCTATCATGACAAGGCGCACGTAAAAGTCTCAAGAGCCTATACTTGAAAACAAACAGGAAGTCGACCATCTTGGTTCCCGGCCAAAAACGGGGGACGTACTTCAACGAACTCTTCCTAGGTACCAAATGAACTGCGGTTAAAATGAGTATTTGGTATTCGCCGTATGATGTGGGCATGGCAGGGCGCCAAACTTTGATCTGATGGTTAGCCACAAAACATTCAAGATGTATAACTCGGCTCCACAAATTCAGATCTCGATAAGGCTTGGTTGGAATGATGACGGTGACACCTTAAAGTTCTAAATGGGCCAGGAACTATTCGTGAATAAGCTGCTCCTCGCCGTCAACGATTCAAACCGTCATCACTTGACTTTAAATGATCAGCTCTCCTTCTGAACTGATATCAATCAATCAATCAATCAATCAATCAATGTTTATTTATATAGCCCTAAATCACAAGTGTCTCAAAGGGCTGCACAAGCCACAAGACATCCGCGGTACAGAGCCCACATAAGGGCAAGGAAAAACTCACCTCAGTTACGGCTTTAAGGTCGGGAATTTGATCATGACAAGGCATCGATATCACCCTCTTGTGGTGGAAAATTAGAACAGCTTTTCATGTAAGGTTTTTGGAAAAAAAGGGTACTAAAAATGGCATTATAAACTTAAAAATATATACCCATGGCATGGGAAAAAAATAAAGCAATATAAGAGAAATTAAAATACAAAAAGATCAGATAAAACAGTTCCAGTTTCATAGCAACATAAAAAAAACTGTAGACGTCTCTGAGTGTGGGAGGGTTCTCCTGGTGCCGACAGATCTCTCGTGAGCCTGGTAGACAGGTTGGAGCAAGTCTTTTATTTCTCATACACAAGTATGGTGTGTTTTCCAGCAATATTTATTTAAGACTTTTCAGTCCGGAGTCTCTCTGTTCGTGCTCTCTTTCTCCGTCTCCAACTCCAACCCCGTGTCTCTGCCCGGCTGCTGCTAATAAAGGCGACAGGTGATTAGATAACAAGCCCCAGCTGGGCAATCTACTCACCTGCCGCTGGCTTCGAGGCCGTTCCTTACACACCTCGCTCCGGGGCAGGCCCGCAGGCCACACCCCCTCCACAACAACCTACATGGATAAGGATAGAATAGTGACAGGACAATTACAAAAATGAAAATAAACTAATAATAACTGAAATTGAACATAAATGAGATCAGAGATTTTGCTGAATAATTTGAAATGATCAGTGCAATGTCAGAAATGAGATTTGACACTTTTAGGAATTAAAATATTCCTATCCATCCATCTTCTTCCGCTTATCCGAGGTCGGGTCGCGGGGGCAGCAGCCTAAGCAGAGAAGCCCAGACTTCCCTCTTCTCATGAACTCCGCCCAGCTTCTCCCGGGGGATCCGTCTTCCCTGTGGCCTCCTACCGGTTTGGACGGCGGGGCACCCTGACCAGATGCCCAAATCTTTACTTTGAGCTCCTCCTCAGCCTTTCTCTAAAGCAGAGCCCCGCCACCCGACGGAGGAAACTCTTTTTCGGCCGCTTGTCCTTTCGGTCATAACCCAAAGCTCAACCAACCCAAAAAATATTCCAAGTAAAAGAAAATCTATTATTTCCAGTGGATATTTTTTACAAATATGCCAAACTTATTTTTTTTTTGTTCTGAAATTGTAATAAAATCATTATGAGCTATAGCTATTTGCAAACACTAACAAAGCTGTCAAAATAATTGTACCTAAGTTATCACGAAACTTTGTGTTGAAATGAGTTCCCGGCGAGAAGACAAAAGCTGTCTTTAAAACCTACCAAGAAGAAGGCTTGTAAAACTCCACTGTGTAGGGGGGAAGCAACATGGAGGTGTTCTCTTTCTTTCATGTATTGTAATCGACAGAAAGATATTGTTTTGACCCAAGAACTACAAAGCGGAGAGAAGGCAGGATCTGCCCAAGTTCCAGACACCTCTTTTTTAAACTCTTTTACGAACCTCTTTTTTGAACTCTTTTACAAACCTCTTTTAGAACTCTTTTACGACCTCTTTTGTGAACTTTGTTATGGCTCTCTTTTTTGAACCAACCTTTTTTTTTTTTAACTGTTTTGTAATCAAAGGCGATGGCTGTTTACGACCCCCGTCCCTTTGGAAGCAGCTGTTGCCATGTGGTCAGGGAAAGTCCAAATAAAAGAGGAGGCGTACAATTTTTTGGAAGAGCGTGTTGAGACACTGTCCAGGCGTCTCTCCTCAATTTGAGCCAAATTTAATTCTGTCTCTGTTTAATTCCTTGCTTCTTGTCTCGTTTAATAGATGTCATCAGTGTTTGAACCTGACAATAGCAATGTTGTTGACCGAACAGCTTAGCTTAGCATATAGTGAATTGGTTTTAGAAGAAGAGCCTGGTTGTCACGGTTACAATATACAGGGACATTTTTTCCTCGCCATTTATCACATCCTGCTGTGGAGCAGTGGGCATCTGGGGACCGTTTCTAGCTCCTTCATCATCTTGGTCAGTGAAGCTTCCCTGAGTGGGCGACCCAGAGGATTGAAGCAGGTGCAAACTTTATTTACAGCTAAGAATATAAAATGTAAAAATGAAAAAAAAAAATAGAGAGACATCGAATGTATTAAAAAGAATAGTGCACGGAAACAAGGATGGGTCCGGGAATCCGCAGGTTCTATACCGAGCGCCGATACACGTTAAAAACCAACGGAGCCACGCGGCAGTTTTCTAAAAAAGGATTTTCAAAAAGTAATTTATTGTTTGCCAAAAATGTACCGTATTTTCTGGGACTATAGGGCGCACCGGATTATAAAAAGTTAAAAAAGTTAAAGTACCAATGATTGTCACACACACACTAGGTGTGGCAAAATTATTCTCTGCATTTGACCCATCACCCTTGATCACCCCCTGCGAGGTGAGGGGAGCAGTGAGCAGCCACGCCCGGGAATCATTTTTGGTGATTTAACCCCCAATTCCAACCCTTGATGCTGAGTGCCAAGCAGGGAGGTAATGGTATGAGGGGCCGTTAGGGACATTATTCAGAATTACCTCTTACATACACTATTGAAATGCTCTCACATAAACTGAATTTTTTTTTCTCTCACATACACTACTGAAACACTCTTATACACACTACTGAAATACTCTCACATACACTACTGAAATGCTCTCACATACAATACCGAAATGCTCTCACATACACTACTGAAAAGCTCTCACGTGCACTACTGAAATGCTCTCACATACACTTCAGTCGTGTGTATAAAAGTGTTTCAGTAGTGTGTACAAGAGTGTTTCAGTAGTGTGTGTGAGATAAAAACATTTCAGTTGTTTATGTGAGAGCATTTCAGTAGTGTATGTGAGAGGTAATTCTGAATAATGTCCCTAACGGCCCCTCATATGTAATGGTGGTTCCTTGGTCAAAATGTTGCATGGATTATGTTTTACAGATCATCTTCAAGTCGCTTTCTGACAGTCGCTTTTGTGGGCGGTCTTTAACTTTAACTTTATTTACGTGGCTCACCTTCGGCAGCGTCTTCTCCCCGTCATCTTTGTTGTAGCGGTGTAGCGTGCAAGGACGGGGATGGAAGAAGGGTCAAAAGATGGAGCTAACTGTTTTAATGACATTCAGACTTTTCACAGATTTTGGAGCGCCGTGTGTAATGTTCTTTATTTTCAATGGAACATTTAAAGTTTTGGTGTTGTTTACTGGCGTCATATTGCAGTCTACACGTGTCTGTTATGTGTTACTACCATGTACTGGTCACACTTATCATTACACCATGTACCATATAAAATTGTTTCGAGGTCGGTAAGCACAACCAGAATTATGCCGTACATTAGGCGCACCGGGTTGTAAGGGGCACTGTCGAGTTTTGAGAAAATGAAATGATTTTAAGTGCGCTTTGTAGTCCGAAAAATACGGTAATTGAACTAATAACAGAATTACTCTTTAATAAATGTACAGTGTTCCCTCGTTTAACGCTGGGGTTACGTTCCAAAAAATACTCGTTTTAAGTGAAATTCGTGTAGAAGTCCTTTTTTTTCCTCGTTTTCGTTCATTATATCTTTTTTTCATTTACCGTGCATGTTTTTTCGTTTACAGGTTGTTGTTTTCATTAGTTTTATATGTTTTTTCGTATTCCTATATATGTTTTAAGTCTGTAAAACCCCTAACTAACCACGCACTTTATAAACTTTTTCTCAGATATATCCTCACATTTCTCTCGTTTAAACACTCTCAAAGTTCAAACCTTTGTGGATTTAAAAAAAAATAAATACAGTACACTACTGTATTAACGAATGAAACCAGAGATCAAAACGTGTTTTTTAGTGCTGTAGGATTTTTTGACCTCTATATAAGCCCGGGTTTTATCATAAAGCCCGCAGGATTTCCACACATAACCAGAGTCCCACGATCTTTTTGGCTTTTAAATCCAGCGCTTTCGGCTTCGTCCTGCATTATAAAGGTGCAAGAGGGCATTTGTTTCCATCCATATTAAAAACTTATTCAGGATTATATCCCCCCCCTCCACAGTATGCATTCTGTACTGTACAGGACACATGGCAAGAAGTTGTAATCGATTACTAGGGGAAAAAATGTATATTTTACTTAAAAAGCCAAAACTACAAATACCTAGAATATGAGACCAGGCGGGGCCTGTTGCCTAGTGACGTGTGATGTCATCGAGGGTTTCAACGGAGATGTGTTTGTTTAGCAGTGATCAGTTTGTCGCCAGATTGCGTCACGTCTGGTTAATAAAGAGACTGACTGTGCTTCCATGGCTGTCATATCTTCTTGTCAACAAACGGTGTATTGTTTGGATGGCAAGTTTGTCACTTTGACCATTGATTTGTTCTTCATTCTTACCGTTGTGTATGTGTGCGTATGATATTGTCTGCTGCGTCACGTGACACGCATAGGCGCCGATCCCGTTGGGGATTCGGGGCCCCGATCGGCTTCGGGGCCCTAGCACCCACGGACATTGACGGGCACCCACGTGGGTTTAAAGGCAATTGTGAATCTTCAAAATAATTTTAGATAAATCAAACTTGTTGTTGTTAGTTTTGTGGTGAGATAGGTCCATCTAACATACTTTAAAAAAATCACAAATCATGTAGTATATTATTACCAAAGTCTAACTAAGATTTCATTGTGCCCGATAATGAACTAATGACACAATCATCTTGACTTTGAACACACTGCACACGAGCCACTAGAGGGCATACTTACTCAACAGCCAGGCATGTCACACTAAGGGTGGCAGTGTGAACAATGCCAACACTGTCATAAACATGTGTCATACAGTGAAACCACACTAAACAACAAAGACAAACACATTTTGGAAGAATATTTGCACCGCAACACAAACATAAACACCACAGAACAAATTCCCAGAATTCCCCGCAGCACCAACTCTTCCGGGACGCTACAATATAAACAAAAGCCATTGGTGGATCTACACCTAACATCCACTGTAATGATACCACGTACAATAGCGTATGTAGACGTTACTACTATGGTTACATCAATATTTTTTAACATCACAAAATCTTCTTTTGTTTTTTTTAAATGTATATTATGTTTATAAACTCAGGAAATACGTCCCTGGACACATGAGGACTTTGAATATGACCAATGTATGATCCTGTAACTACTTTGTATCGTATTGATACCCAAATTTGTGGTATCATCCAAAACTAATGTAACAAACAACAGAAGAATAAGTGATTATTACATTTTAACAGAAGTGTAGATAGAACATGTTAAGAGAGAAAGTAAGCAGATATGAACAAGTAGATTAATAATTAATTTTCTACCACTTGTCCTTAATAATTTTGACAAAATTATAGAGTAAGAAATCACACAATATGTTACTGCATACGTCAGCAGCTAAAAAAGGAGCCTTTGTTTGTTTACTTAATACTAAAAGACAAGTTCTCTTCTATGTTCACAATTTTATTTAAGGACTTAACTGCAATAAGAAACATATGTTTAATGTACCCCAAGATTTTTTTTGTTAAATTAAAGCCAATAATGCAATTCTTTGTGGTCCCCTTTATTTAGAAAAGTACTGAAATACTTTTGTAATACCCGATACCAAAACATTGGTATCGGGACAACACTAATACACACACCGAGCACCCACTTGTCGTGTAAAATAACGAAACGGTAAGACGCAAAGACTTAAATCAACATGACCATCAACTTTAGTAGATCTTTAGTAGTCAGAGTTCAATGCAGGGCTAACAATCGCGTCGTGCACCCTGAACTCCATTGTAAAAATGTATGTTTCTACATTTATTGTTTGTTCTATTGCTTAAATCTACCATGTTAGTTTGCAGTGTTGGGACTAACGCGTTACAAAGTAACGCGTTACTGTAACGCCGTTAGTTTCGGCGGTAACTAGTAATCTAACGCGTTATTTTTTATATGCAGTAACTCAGTTACCGTTACTACATGATGCGTTACTGCGTTATTTTACGTTATTTTTTATGTAGTATCGGCTAGAAACTGAGGATCTGAGTGTGTTTTATTCCAGCGAAGCAGAGACTGCTTCTGATTCTTCCTCTGCGCTCTGTGTGTGTGTGTGTGACTGTGTGTCTGAGTGTTCTGTGGTTACTTTTTGGTTGGCCAAGCGGACGTGACGACAGGCTGTCCCCACTCAGAGCCGCACAGACCGGGAGGGGGCGTGCCTTAAGTCCGGCTGGAAATCGGCAGAAATTTGGAGAATGGTTGTCCCAGGGAGAGGCAGTGAAATTCGGGAGGGTTGGCAAGTATGAGATATTCTCACTTCTTTTCTTTTGTCGAGCACAAAGAAAAGAACATTTTAGTTAAATGTAAGTTGTGTCTTGGATCAAAGATCCCGTCTACTGCCCAAAACAACAATTCAAATCTGCCTGGTTAGGCTCTGTGTATGTCACGTGTGCCTTTCTTAGGTGAAGCCAGCTTTACAGCTTTGTTGTTGATTGATTGATTGATTGATTGAAACTTTTATTAGTAGATTGCACAGTACAGTACATATCCGTACAATTGACCACTAAATGGTAACACCCAAATAAGTTTTTTAACTTGTTTAAGTCGGGGTCCAGATACAGATATATACTATCAAATATATACTAACATAATAATACAGTCATCACACAAGATAATCATCAGGGTATATACATTGAATTATTTACATTATTTACAATCCGGGGTGTGGGATATGGAGGGGGGGGGGGGGGGTTAGGTTTGGTTGGTATCAACACTTCAGTCATCAACAATTGCATCATCAGAGAAATGGACATTGGAACAGTGTAGGACTGACTTGGTAGGATATGTACAGCAAGTAGTGGACACAGAGAGAGATCAGAAAGTATAAGAACAAGTGTCTACATTTGATTATTTACAATCCGAAGAGGTATTATGTGGAAGGGAGGGTGTTAGTTTAGGGGTGTAGTTGCCTGGAGGTGTTCTTTTAGTGCGGTTTTGAAGGAGGATAGAGATGCCCTTTCTTTTACACCTGTTGGGAGTGCATTCCATATTGAAGTGGCATAGAAAGAGAATGAGTTAAGACCTTTATTAGTTCGGAATCTGGGTTTAACGTGGTTAGTGTTAGTGTTAGTGTTATTATGCTGTTTGTTACTTATGTATGTTATGTTGCAGCTATTTAAAATAGTTTTGTCAATTTGTTCTGGCCTGAAATAAATTGGCCCTTTGAAACATATCTTTGTCTTTGTGTGTTGTATGTAGAGCACATTGCTTAGCAGAGTTCAGTGATGCAAATGTATGTCAAGTTGATCAACAGATTGTTTTATTTTCCAGTGCAATAACAGTACTGAAATGAAGGCTAAAACGGCATTAATGGGAGCTTTAAAAAAAAAAAAGTAGAAGAAGTAACTAAATAGTTACTTTTCACAGTAACGCATTACTTTTTGGTGTAAGTAACTGAGTTAGTAACTGAGTTACTTTTGAAATAAAGTAACTAGTAACTGTAACTAGTTACTGTTTTTCAGTAACTAACCCAACACTGTTAGTTTGCATGTTCTCCTCGTGACTGCGTAGGTTCTCTCCGGGTACTCCGGCTTCCTCCCACCTTCCAAGACACGCACCTGGGGATAGGTTGATTGGCAACACTAAATTGGCCCTAGTGTGTGAATGGGAGTGTGAATGTTGTCTGTCTATCTGTGTTGGCCCTGCGATGAGGTGGCGACTTGTCCAGGGTGTACACCGCCTTCCGCCCGAATGCAGCTGAGATAGGCTCCAGCACCCCCCTGCGACCCCGAACTGAACAAGCGGTAGAAAATAGCTGTATAATCACTCGCCATACAGCAATAGATGATATCTGTCTATTACCTGACACTTTCTATGTTAGCTACTTCTTTGTTTTTAATGTCTATTTTCTATTTTCTGCTGGATTTACTCTCTATTTTATGCTGCAGCTGTCACATATACTGTAATATTGTACATGGTAATTGTTATATATTGTTTATAAGATATAGACATAATATAATATAATATATCAGTATATGTAATATACTGTACATATATTATGTAAATATTACGTATATATGTTATATTTTAAATCGCTATATTTAGTCTATTTATACCTGCATTGTCCTTTCCATCCTTACACTTTCCATCATTGTAACTGAGCTACTGTGTGGAACAATTTCCCTTGTGGATCATTAAAGTTTGTCTAAGTCTAAGTCTAATATGGATGGATGTAATCTACCATGTGCACATTGGTTAAGTTTGTAGTTATGTAGCCTTTAATTTAGCTACTATGTTGTCATTTTGACAGCTGTTTTGATTGTACTATTTATAATTGTAATATTTGGACAATGATAAATGAATGTGTTGTGGCAGTTGCGGATGCTTTTCCAAACACGTCTTTAATTTATTTATTTATTTATTTATTTTATATATATATATTATATATATTATTTATATATATATGGTTCTCGCCCAGAAAAGGGTGGAGTGCCATCTCCGGGTTGGGGAGGAGATCTTGCTCCAAGTGGAGGAGTTCAAGTACCTCGGAGTCTTGTTCACGAGTGAGGGAAGAGTGGATCGTGAGATCGACAGGCGGATCGGTGCGGCGTCTTCAGTAATGCGGACGCTGTATCGATCCATTGTGGTGAAGAAGGAGCTGAGCCGGAAGGCAAAGCTCTCAATTTACCGGTCGATCTACGTTCCCATCCTCACCTATGGTCAGGAGCTTTGGGTTATGACCGAAAGGACAAGATCACAGGTACAAGCGGCCGAAATGAGTTTCCTCCGCCGAGTGGCGGGGCTCTCCCTTAGAGATAGGGTGAGAAGCTCTGCCATCCGGGGGGAGCTCAAAGTAAAGCCGCTGCTCCTCCACATCGAGAGGAGCCAGATGAGGTGGTTCGGGCATCTGGTCAGGATGCCACCCGAACGCCTCCCTAGGGAGGTGTTTAGGGCACGTCCGACCGGTAGGAGGCCCAGGACACGTTGGGAAGACTATGTCTCCCGGCTGGCCTGGGAACGCCTCGGGGTCCCACAGGAAGAGCTGGACGAAGTGGCTGGGGAGAGGGAAGTCTGGGCTTCCCTGCTTAGGCTGCTGCCCCCGCGACCCGACCTCGGATAAGCGGAAGAAGATGGATGGATGGATGGATTTATATATATTTATTTATTTATATATGCACCTTATTGCTTTTTTATCCTGCACTACCATGAGCTTATGTAACGAAATTTTGTTCTTATCTGTGCTGTAAAGTTCAAATTTTAATGACAAAAAAAAAAAAAAAAAAAAGGAAGTCTAGTCTAATGGTGAACATGATAATCCTAAAACAGGGAAGTCATAGCTTTTTAAATACTCTCGAGACAAAGTCTAAGTCCATGCTGTTCTTCATGGTTTTTTTTAAACTGCCCCAATTTTTTCCCAGAATTTTTTTCAACCAACTAGAAGTGTTTTGCCAAGACGATTATTTGTAATATGTTCATTTTCAGAATTTGCTTGTTCTATTTTATGCCAAAAAAGTAAGACAAAGACAACAATTTCGAAATTGTCTTTATTTTAAAATCACTATGCCACGATTGTATCCGTCCGGCCCGCGTGGGAACCGATTTTCCTCCATGCGGGCCCCTGAGCCAAAACATCAGTTTGGCACCCCTGCCTTAGAACATTTTGTCAATTCCTTTCTAAACAAAACTTGTCACAGAAAATGAGGAATTGTGTGAAAACCAGGAATCGTTCTATTATGCCAATAAATTAAAAATGTTGGAATGGTTGGTTGAGTAATGGTGAAGAGACATGGATATTCACACAATAACTCTTATTTAATGTGCCTCATTAATTAACTTGTCTTGAAAACATTCACACACACTCCCTTATCTCTTATCTGATGCTCTACGCTCTCTCTCTCTATATATATATGTGTGTGTGTGTGTGTGTGTGTGTGTGTGTGTGTGTGTGTGTGTGTGCGCGCACCTTCATTTCCGCCTTGGACTCCCGTTCAGTCTTTCAGCGGCGGGCTTGCAGAGCTCTCGCCTGCGTGCCGCCGGAGCGCAGACAGCATCCCATAGCGGACTGCATCTAACCGGGCCAATTGTTTAATTTGTCAGCCTCGTTAGCACCATTACCCTTTCAGCGCAGCCTCACCGGAGCGCAGGTGAGTAAAACCCAGCTTTTTCTTTCTTGACTTCAGACCCGGGGGTCGCACTTCTACAGTCATGTATTCTAACATTTGACTTCCTTCTGAATAATCGACGGCCAGGGGCACAGAGGGCTCGTCAAGCTGGAGAATAAGAATGACCTGTTAATCAATCGCCATTGTTGTTTTTAGCATGCGATTCACACTGCTTTACCCCCCCTATCTTTTTGACGCCTTTTAAGGACCAAAAAACCTATTTCCCTCCACAGGCAGACCCGAGGAGTGAGAAAGAGGAGCAGTTCGCTTCGTCACGCGTGGAATTCACCTGCCTGGAAGGCGAGAAAGTCTATCAGACGCAGATGACATGGTGACAGCCCCTCGCGGCAATGGAGGAACAAATAAGGCAGCCTGGATGAGGACTTGGGCGTTTAGTTTTTCCGTCACGCTCCAAAAACTAAAGCAGGGCATTTAAACTGATGTCTTGTCTTTCTTTTGGACTCTTCTGCTCCTCAACTGCAACTTTGGATGGACTTTAAGGAGAGATTAACTATTGAAGAGACTAAGTCAAAAGTTTGTTCCAGGGTTTTGGAATGGATTGCCACCATTGCAAAGAACGCAAATAGAACTGTGCCGTCAGAAAGCTGTTAGACCATGTTTGGTCATGGTTCAATTTCATGTGAGCGCAAAAGTACTCCATGAAATTAAGACATTTGTAGTCAAAACAATTGACTGTTTTAAGTACAAAGGCAAAGAAAATGCTAAAAGACTTTAAAATATGAGCTGGGATCAAGGTCGATTAGTTGTGGTGTTCCTGTGGACGATGGATGAACTTCCGCATTCCTGTTTGAGTTTTGGACCAAATTTCCTGTGAAGTTGACCGTCCAGGCAGCATGGACTCTCTACAAAACCGTCCCACAGACTGGAGCTCGGCGCAGCCCAGCTTCTCTCCGCTCCAGGAAAGACTCAACGCCACGCCCGGCATCAGCGGCGCCCTCATGCTGCCGCCCCCGGTGCAGTCCGCCCCGGGCCACCCCCTCCCGTCCCTCAACGAGCTGGCCGACCTGGAGAGCATGCTGCTGTGGACGCTGCACGAGCCCAGCACCATCGCCCTGATGCTCATGTACTGCCTGTCCTTCGTTCTGGGCTTCGTGGGCAACCTGATGTCCCTGCGCGTCCTCACCAACAGACGCAGCCGGCGGTTGGCGGGTATCAGCGCCACCCGCACCCTGCTGGTTAACCTGGCCGTGTGCGACCTGGCTGTGGTGTGCGTGTGCATGCCCATCACGCTAGCCAATCAGATCTACACCGCCTGGGTTTACGGGGACCTCCTGTGTCGAGCCGTGCCCTTCACGCAGGCCGTCTCCGTGTCGGCCAGCGTTCTGACGCTAACCGTCATCAGCGTCAACCGCTACTACAGCGTCCGCTCGCCGCTGAGGGCCCGCTCCATGTTCACACGTCGACGCATCCTGGCAACGGTCGGCGTGGTGTGGGCCGTATCGTCCCTGATCTGTGCACCCATCGCTGTGATGAACCGGCGGCGCGAGATCAGCTTTGGGAAGTTCGCTATCTTGGTTTGTCAGGAGGAGTGGCCTAAGCCTCGCCTAAAACAAGGGTACGTACGCCAAAAAGTGTCAAAACTAATATGACGTGTACTTCAGCAGCTATGTTTACATGTGCAATGCTTCTCTAATCTTATCTAAAACTTTGTTGACCGGAATTCCAAATCAACTGCTTTTAGTTAAACACTAAATCAAATTGATCCAATCATGATGTGATTATTCATGCGCCAAACATTTAATTAGAATAAACCATCTGAGCATGCGCAGAGTTGTCTTTTTCCCCAGAATTAGTAGAAGAAACTACATCCGCCTAGGTTGTAAACAAACCGCACGTCCTCGACTCTATTGTACTCATCATGTTTAATTTCCCTCGTCTTTGGCACAGTGTTTTTGTACATCAGCTGGTGTTATCTTCCTGATGAACCACTCAGTTGTTGTTGCAGTCCTCAGGCGTGTTAACATTTTCCTCCTCCAAAACAACATCTACGCCGTTGAAAGACAAGTTTGACAGCATCAATTTCCCATAATGTCCTCAACAGACAGTAAAACTGGGAGCTGACGGGGTCAGAACAACTTTTACCGTTTTGACTTTTAGCATTGTAGGGAAAGTCTTCAAACTTGTTCAACAGTTTTGATCTGGTTGATAGTTTGGTCAATTCAAGCTTCCTGCAGTTTTTCATGAACTACTTTCATCCAAGTAGGCTTCGTCAGCTCATGGTTCATAGACTTCGATTGGTCAGATCTAGTCTTAGACTTATATTGGTTGGACTAGACCTGACCAAGCTAAGTCTAAATAAAAGACTTAATCACACAAATCTAACCTCCTTGGATGAGAGGCAAAACCTCTTCTAAGACAAACCGAACAGTCCATTTGCGATCAATTAAATGATCCAGCTAGATCTAGTCTTAGACTTCAATTGGTTGGATCTAGTCTTAGACTTAGATTGGTCAGAACTAGATCTGACCAATGTAAGTCTTAAGTCTAAGACTAGATCTGACCAGAGGGTCTATGAGCATTAAATGTTGACGTCGATTTGGATGAGAGGAGAAACGTCTTCTAAGACAAACCAAACAGTTAATTTGCGATCGATTAAATGATCTAACCAGATCTAGTCTTGGACTTTGATTGGTGGGATTTAGCCTGGGACTGAGATTGATCAGCTTTAGATCTGACTAGATCGGACCAATATGAGCCTTAAGTCTAAGACTAGATCTGACCAGACAATCTATTAGCATGAACTGATGAAACCTCCTTGGATGAGAGGCGAAACCTCTTCTAAGACAAACCAAACAGTCCATTTGCGATCATTTAAATGATTCAGCGAGATCTAGTCTTAGACTTCAATTGGTCGGATCTAGTCTTAGACTTAGATTGGTCAGATATAGATCTGACTAGATCTGACCAATATGAGTCTTAAATCTAAGACTAGATCTGACCAGACAATCTATGAGCATGAACTGATGAAGCCTGTTTGGAGGGGAGGCGAAACATCTTCTAAGACAAACCGAATAGTCCATCTGCGATCAATTAAACGATCTCGCTAGATCTAGTCTTAGATTTCGATTGGTTGGATTTAGACTTAGTTTGGTCTGATCTAGATCTGACTAGATCTGACCAATCTAAGTCTTAAGTCCAAGACTAGATCTGATCAGAGGGACTATGAGCATTAAATGATGACGTCTATTTGGATGAGAGGAGAAATGTCTTCTAAGACAAACCAAACAGTCCATTTGTGATCGATTGAATGATCTAGCCAGATCTAGTCTTAGACTTCAATTGGTGGGATGTAGTCTGAGACTGAGATTGATCAGCTTTAGATCTGACTAGATCTGACCAATATGAGTCTTAAATCTAAGACTAGATCCGACCAGACAATCTATGAGCATGAACTGATGAAGCATGTTTGGAGGAGAGGCGAAACATCTTCTAAGACAAACCGAACAATCCATCTGCGATCAATTAAACGATCTCGCTAGATGTAGTCTTGGACTTTGATTGGTTGGATCTAGTCTTAGACTTAGTTTGGTCAGATCTACATCTGACCAATCTAAGTCTTAAGTCTAAGACTAAATCTGACCAGATGGTTTATGAGCTATGAATCTATTTGAATGAGAGGTGAAACGTCTTCTAAGACAAACCAAACAGTCCATTTGCAATCGATTTAATGATCTATCCAGATCTAGTCTTGGACTTAGATTGATCTGAGACTGAGATTGATCAGCTTTAGATCTGACTAGATCTAACCAATATAAGTCTTAATTCTAAGACTAGATCTGACCAGACAATCTATGAGTATGAACTGATGAAGCCTGTTTGGAGGAGAGGCGAAACATCTTCTAAGACAAACCGAACTGTCCATCTACGATCAATTAAACGATCTAGCTAGATCTAGTCTTGGATTTCGATTGGTCAAATTTATATCTGACCAATCTTAGTCTTAAGTCTAAGGCTAGATCTGACCAGATGGTCTATGAGCATTAAATTACGTCTATTTGGATGAGAGGCAAAACGTCTTCTAAGACAAACCAAACAGTCCATTTGCGATTGATTAAATGATCTAGCCAGATCTAGTCTTAGACTTAGATTGGTCGGATCTAGTCTTAGACTTAGATTGGACAGATCTGAATCTGACTAGATCTGACCAATCTAAGTCTTAAGTCTAAGACTAGAGCTGACCAGACGGTCTATGGGCATGAACTGATGAAGCCTCCTTGGATGAGAAGCGTAACGTCTTCTAAGACAAACCGAACAGTCCATTTGCGATCGATTGAATGCCCTGAGAATAACAAGAAAGTTGTATTGTCAACAAACTCATTCGGGTTCCCTCCCGCCATATTTGCTGCTCGGTGTAAACATCCGGCTGTCTCAAAGGCGGAAATGAGTAATGCGGACATGGCACACCCCCGTAGTGAAGGTGACTTTACCTCAACCACAGAGACACGATTCGAATAGGTGTGTACATGGACTCGGAATAATGATCGGTATAAACCCCCTTCTCTCGTTCGGAATTAAATTTCTTTCCGAATCATAATCTTCCGATTGATGTGTTTAGATGAAGCACTTTTTAATCTGAATGGGCCTTTATTCTGATTATTGATTCCCATGTAAACGTTGCTAATTTGAGACTTTTGGGGAAGCATCCCTCGCATTTTATTTTACCTTGCTTTTCAAAGGAGAATAGGGATCACTAACTGGCGAACCCAGTCCGAACCCAGACACCTTCCTATACGGACCTGGACTTAGTCCGTTAATTATTTAAGTACTTTAGGTTTTGCCAGTGTATTTCTATTTTTTAATTGACTTTACGGTTGATCAGATCAGGAAATCACAAAATACTGCTCAGCCAATAAATTTGTGCATTCAGGCAGTGAACATAGCGACCCAAAGAAAAGTGAAGCAAGTGAGATGTAAGGAGGAGTGCTATCCGGGGAAATAAAAGTGAAACAATGGAGACTTGCGCAGAGGAAGAACAGACAAGTGACCATTAGAGGAGAAAGAAAAACAATACGTCTCTTCTTGCTATTTCTGTCCATGACCAGTGGCCTCGGAGGGTGTAGACAGAGGACAACGCCGAGTCTGAGACAACAGAATAATAAATAAACATGGCGCTAAAATCATTTATGTTCATTCTTTCCTTTGGAAGCACAAAACTAGTTTGTCTCATGTCCAGAGACCGTGACTCTAATTAAACATCATTGAAATGACACTATGGCACAAAGTTCTTTAGAGGGGAACTGCTTTTTTTTATTGAATTTTGCCGTTCACAATCATTATGAGGGACAATAACACACGTCTTTCTTTTTTTTTTTTTAGGATTTTAAAGATGCTAAAAAACGCTTGAATGATGCAGCGAACATGAGTCACCGTTGTAGCCTTCAAAGCCTCTAAAACAACTTCAAACCCCTCCATCAACATTTTTTATACACACTGCAAGTATATATATAATGTAGTAACAGACACCCTCATAACGATATGTAATATGTACAATATACACACTGCAAGTTTATATGTAATGTAGTAACAGACACCTTCATAACAATATGTAATATGTACAATATACACACAGCAAGTATATATAAAATGTAGTAACAGACACCTTCATAACAATATGTAATATGTACAATATACACACAGCAAGTATATATATAATGTAATAACAGACACCTTCATAACAATATGTAATATGTTTTCTATACACACTGCAAGTATATATATAATGTAGTAACAGACACCTTCATAACAATATGTAATATGTACAATATACACACTGCAAGTATATATATAATGTAGTAACAGACACCTTCATAACAATATGTAATATGTACAATATACACACTGCAAGTATATATATAATGTAGTAACAGACACCTTCATAACAATATGTAATATGTTGTATATACAAACTGCAAGTATATATATAATGTAGTAATGGACACTTTCATAACAATATGTAATAGGTTTTATATACACACGGCAAGTATATATATAATGTAATAACAGACACCTTCATAACAATATGTAATATGTACAATATACACACTGCAAGTATATATATAATGTAGTAACAGACCCTTTCATAACAATATGTAATATGTACAATATACACACTTCAAGTATATATATAATGTAATAACCGACCTTCATAACAATATGTAATATGCACAATATACACACTGCAAGTATATATATAATGTAGTAACAGACACCCTCATAACATAATGTAATATGTACAATATACACACTTCAAGTGTATATATAATGTAATAAGAGACCTTCATAACAATATGTAATATGTACAATATACCCACTGCAAGTATATATATATAATGTAGTAACAGACACCCTCATAACAATATGTAATATGTACAATATACACACTTCAATTATATATGTAATGTAGTAACAGATAAACCCTCATAACATTATGTAATATGTACAATATACACACTGCAAGTATATACATATATATAATGTAGTAACAGACCCTTTCATAACAATATGCAATATGTACAATATACACACTTCAAGTATATATATATATATATAATGTAGTAACAGACCTTCATAACAATATGTAATATGTACAATATACACACTGCAAGTATATATATAATGTAGTAACAGACACCCTCATAACAATATGTAATATGTACAATATACACACTGCAAGTATATATATAATGTAGTAACAGACACCTTTATAACAATATGTAATATGTAGTATATACAAACTGCAAGTATATATATAATGTAGTAATGGACACTTTCATAACAATATGTAATAGGTTTTATATACACACGGCAAGTATATATATAATGTAATAACAGACACCTTCATAACAATATGTAATATGTACAATATACGCACGGCAAGTATATATATAATGTAATAACAGACCTTCATAACAATATGTAATATGTACAATATACCCACTGCAAGTATATATATATAATGTAGTAACAGACACCCTCATAACAATATGTAATATGTACAATATACACACTTCAATTATATATATAATGTAGTAACAGATAAACCCTCAAAACAATATGTTATATGTACAATATACACACTGCAAGTATATATATATATATATATATATATATATATATATATATATATATATATATATATATATATATATATATATATATATATATATATATATATATATAATGTAGTAACAGACCCTTTCATAACAATATGCAATATGTACAATATACACACTTCAAGTATATATATATATATATATATATATATATATATATATATATATATATATATATATATAATGTAGTAACAGACCTTCATAACAATATGTAATATGTACAATATACACACTGCAAGTATATATATAATGTAGTAACAGACACCCTCATAACAATATGTAATATGTACAATATACACACTGCAAGTATATATATAATGTAGTAACAGACACTTTCATAACAATATGCAATATGTACAATATACACACTTCAAGTATATATATATATATATATATATATATATATATATATATATATATATATATATATATATATATAATGTAGTAACAGACCTTCATAACAATATGTAATATGTACAATATACACACTGCAAGTATATATATAATGTAGTAACAGACACCCTCATAACAATATGTAATATGTACAATATACACACTGCAAGTATATATATAATGTAGTAACAGACACTTTCATAACAATATGTAATATGTTGTATATACAAACTGCAAGTATATATATAATGTAGTAATGGACACTTTCATAACAATATGTAATAGGTTTTATATACACACAGCAAGTATATATATAATGTAATAACAGACACCTTCATAACAATATGTAATATGTACAATATACGCACGGCAAGTATATATATAATGTAGTAACAGACACCTTCATAACAATATGCAATATGTACAATATACACACTTCAAGTTTACATATAATGTAGTAACAGACACCTTCATAACAATATGTAATATGTTTTATATACAAACTGCAAGAATACAGTATATATAATGTAGTAATGGACACTTTCATAACAATATGTAATAGGTTTTATATACACACGGCAAGTATATGTGTAATGTAATAACAGACACCTTCATAACAATATGTAATATGTTTTATATACAAACTACAAATATATATATAATGTAGTAACAGACACCCTCATAACAATATGTAATATGTTTTATATACAAACTGCAAGTATATGTATATAATGTAGTATGAGACACCTTCATAACAATATGTAATATGTTTTATATACACACTGCAAGTATATATATAATGTAGTAACAGACACCTCCATAACAATATGTAATATGTACACCATTTACCGTATTTTGGTCATTTTAATCAAAGCCGGAACTAATTCCTCGGCGCATTTATTTCCGCACTTCTGGCAACAAATGTATCTTCCTACTTCCGTAAACAAAGGCGAGTGTGTGTTCAAATCATGGCAGATTCGGTAACAAACAACGAAGAATCAAACCAACAACTGACAGAATTCCGATCTCTTTGGGCACCGCTAATTAATTTTCTGACCTGACTCCCTTGGGGGCCGGGGCTGGGGCTCTGTCCCGGGGGTCTTGCTCCGTGGGTGGGGGGTCCTGGGTGCCGGGGGGGCCGTGTGCCGCGGGGTCGGGGGGCCTGGGGTGTGTTTCCTGGTTCCGGCCTGGCGGGCCGATCCGTGGGTGGTCTGGTGGCTGGGGGTGGGTGGAGGTGCCTAGGCGGGTGTTGGGGTGCGGGTGGGGCTGTGGGCGGCCGCCTTGGGTTGGTTGGGGGGGCTGTCCCTCCCGTGGGTGGTTGGGCGGAGGGTTGCGCCCGTGGGGCTGGGGTCTTGCCGCTGTCGGGCGGGGGTCGGCTCGTGCCCCGCTGGCTCCGGTTGTCCGTGGGCTTCCTCCTTCCCCTGGGGCGCGGGGCGGGGTCTGCCCGGGGTCGCCCTGCGCTGCGGCTGTGCGGGCCTGCCTGGTGCCGGGTTGGGGGGACTGCTTGCCTCCCTTGTTGGGGCCCCGGCGGTGCTGCCCGACTGCCCTGCGGGAGTCCCCCTCCTGTGTTTTACTCTGCCCTTATTTTTTTATTAATTTTATTTATTTATTTTAATTTATTTTATGTGTATATGTATATATATATATATATATATATATATATATATATATATATATGTATGTATGTATGTGTATGTATGTATATATGTATGTATGAATGTATGTATGTATGTATGTATGTATATATGTATGTGTATGTATGTGTATATATATATATGTATGTGTGTATGTATATATATATATATATATATATATATATATATATATATTATTATTATTATTATTATTATGATTATTATTTATTTTTTTTTTTTTTTTTTTTTAATCTATTTAATATATTTAACTTATTCTGTTAAATTATATATGGGTACGCGTGTATGTGGGTGTGTGTACGTTTGTATATATGTATGGTGAAATCTGTGTGTATGTATGTAGGTACATATGTATGTGTCGCTGCCCCGGTGTGTATTGCTGATCGCAGCGCCGGGTCTGCTGAGGTGCCGTGGCATGCCGGCTGTGGACGCAGGGCTGGGCCCTTATGGCTTTTTGCCGGATGGGATGCCTGGTGGGTGGTGGGCGGGGGGGGCCTGGACGTGCGGGAGGGGCTGCGGGGTTTGGTGGCGTTGGGCACTGTTGGCGACCAGGCCTCTTGTTTATTTTTATTTATTTTATTTTATTTAAAGGGTTTATTTTTATTTTATTTTTCTTTTTTTTTTTTTTTTCTTTTTTTTTCTTTTTTTTTTTTCTTTTTCTTTTTCTTTTTTAAATTTTTTATTTATTTATTTATTTTTTGTGTGTGTTGTGTATGTATGTGTTTGTGTATATGTGGGCTTATGTATATGTGTGTGGGTGTATTAATGTGTATATATGTGTGGATGTGTATGTTTATATGTATATGCATGCGTGTGGAAATGTGTGTATGTGTATGTATATGTATATGCATATATGTATGTGTGTATGTATGTGTATATGAATGTGTAGGTGTGTGCATGGGTGTGGATGTCCGGTGGCTCAATTGGCCTGGCTGTGGATGAGTTGGGGTAGGTGGGTTGGTGGCCTCGGTGGTAGCCGGGGGTGTGCGTTGTTGTGGTTTACGGGGTCGGTCGCTTTTTTGTTTTGGTTTCGGCGGCCGCGGGTGTTTACGCTGCGGACGGGCGGTGGTGGTGATGGTTGCTGCGGTGATACCAGCGGTTGGCATCGCTGTGTTGGGTTGGAGTGGTTGGGGGACTGTGGCTGGTGTCTGTGCGCTTGTGGGGTTGTGGGGATGGCTGGCGTTGGCTTGCCGGCTGGTTTGGGGGCTGGCAGGCGGACGGGATGCATTGGCTTCTTCCCCCGTTGGGGGGCTCCTTCCCCTGGCCGGGACTCGTATGGGCACGTTGCTGTGTGGATGGCCGGGATGCGGTGTTTGCATTGGGCGTGGGGGCTGTGCGGTTTCTCTGCATTTGGTTGCCGGTATGGGCTCTGCAGGGTTGGGTTGGGGCGGGCGGGGGATGGCTTTGTTTGGCGGGGGGAGGGGCTCGCGTGGCGTCACGTTAAAGTGGTCTGGTGTGGGTCACGGGGGGTGGCGGCCTCCTGGCCGTAGTTCCTGGTTGTCGGCCGCGTGGACTGGGGGGATGTCCGGGCCCTCTACTCCTCCTACTTATAGCGCACACAGTCACACATATATAGGACTTTGGGGATTGTCCTGCGGGGAGGCATGGCGGGGGGTTGAGGATGCCTCCAATGGGGCTCCAGTCCTCCTTTCTTGTCCCCTGCTCGTCCATCCCTCAATCTTAGCTGCATATTAGACACTTAGGATTTGGGGGGCTTGGTTTGGTTGGGACCCACCATGACCTTGATGTCCCCCAATTTTAATCGCATTATTAGTTCCCACAAGCATACATATCTCACTCACGCTACAGTACACACATCAATAGGGACTGGAGGTCGGCTGTAACGGCTGACCTCCTAATTTTAACTACACAGTAGACACTCTGGGGGCGTTGTACACATGCATGGGGGGTTTGGGGTTCGGCGCACCCCTCATTGCCTCGTCGGCCGGCGGGGACTGCGGTCTGGTGGCCTGCCAGGCTTTTATTCATTTATTATTGTTATATATATATTTTTTATTTTTAATGTATTTATTATTTTTATTTTTATTATTACTCATTTTTATTTTATTTTATTTTTTAAATTTTATTTTTAATTTTATTTTTTATTTTTTATTTTATTTCATTTTTTTTTAATCTTATTATTTATTTGTGTGTGGCGTCTCGCGGGTCTCACTTCCTGTTGGATGGGGTCCGTGCCCGTGTGGCCCGACCTTGCGCTGTGGGGTCTCTGTTGGTGACTTGGTGTGGTGGCGGCGCAGCCCCCGTGTCTGGTCTGGATGCTGTGTCCCGGTTGTTTGGGCGGTGGTGTGTTTGTGCGGGTTTGGGTTGGGGTGGGGGGCCTTTTGGTTGGGGGGGTTGTTGGTGTCTCTTGTTTGCGTGTTGGCGTTCGGGCTGACCGGCGGGCTGGTGCCGGCTGGTCTCCGTGGCCCTGGTGGCGTGTGGTTGCTGGTCGCAGTTTTTCTTTGATCGCTTTAATTTGATTGGCTGGTGCTGGCTGTCTGGGGTTATTGCGGCTGCTGTTTCTGCTGCCGTTTGTTTGTGGTGTGGGCGCCCGTGGCTGCTGGGTCTGGTGCAGGGGTGTGGCTGATGTTGTGACTGGTGGCAGCGCGCGCGCGTGATGGCTGTCGGGGCTGACGAACTGTGTATATGTATGTATATGTGTGTGTATGTATGTATGTTTATATATGTGTATGTGTACATATGTGTATGTATATGTATATATGTGTATGTGTGGGTATGTATACGTGTATGTGTGTATGTGTATGTGTATGTGTGTATGTATGTATGTATGTATATTTCTGGGGGTACGCTCTGGGCCTGCCTGTCAGACGGGGGTCGACGCCTCAGGCTACTGCATCCGAACTGCGTGTCTGGAGCTCCTGGGTCCCGCTGTCCATCCCTTCCGGGTGCCCGTCTTGGTTGGGGCCTGTTGGGCCTAGTCCCTGCGTCTATTGTGGTAGCTTGGTGCTGCAAGGTATTCCGAGGTGCTGCGAGTCGGCCAGTTGCTGGGGTAGTGACCTTGTTTGTCAGCATGTCTGTGATCTTCTTTTAATTCTTTTTTTTTTTTTTTTAATTAATTAATTAATTAATTTATTTATTTATTTATTTTTAAAATATATTTTATTAATATTATTTTTTAATTTTCCCCTCCCTCAGGGGGGGGGCTCGGCGGGGCGGTTGCTGGTTGTTCCATCTCCATCGTTGGGGTCCCTGCGGGTGGGGTGGGTGGTTCCCGTGGCCCTGTGCCTGGGTGGTCCTGCGGCGGCCGGTTTGGGTGGGGGGGCCGGGGGCTGGCCTCGCCGCGCTCTCCGGGGGTGGGGGGTGGGCTCGTGGGGGCCCGGTTGCCGGTGGGGCGGGGGCGGTCTTCCCGTCCGGTTGCGGGGAGTCTCTGGGTCCTTCGGGCGGGGCGTCTCGCCTTTCTGCCCGTGTGGGGTGTGGTCTCTCGCTGGCTTGGGGTCTGGCTGTCCCCTGCTTTTCTCGTGCCCTGTCCTCCGCCGGGTGCGTCTGTCTGCGGCCTGCTGCTGGCCCTTGTGGGCGGTACGGTGGGTCGGGCTCTGGGGTTCCTGTCGCTGGCCGGCTTGGCTGCGTGGGGGCGGTGGTCCCTGGTTCCCTGGGCACCACGCCTCCTGTTTGTGGGTTGGGCTCTCGGGGGTGATGGGGCCGTGCTCTGGCTCCCACGCACTCTGGGAGTCGAATGTATTGTACATGCAAATTCACATATGCTCACATACGTACATAGGTACCTACGCTCCCACATACATACACAAATACAGTACATATTTACCTACCTAATGTTCGTACATCCACACGCACATTCAATATACAAACATACACATACACATACTGTACATATACATTCACTGTACAAACACATATACACATTCTGTACATATACATTCATTGTACAAACACATATACACATTCTGTACATATACAAGTACATATGCATACTTACACTCATGCCCATAATCACGTTTCATCAAACATATATTAACGTTGTTGCCCTAGGGTAAACTGGGTGTAACACATGGCACACTGACAAAGCTTAACCTATTGTGACTATAACAATCTACAAGGTTAATGTAGGTTGCTTCTCTTTCTCCCCCTCCATTTTTCTGCATTCTTTCGTATCTCAAGTTATCATTACGTATATGTATTGTTGCATTTAAACAACTGTATTGTTGATAATAAAGGTAAATTATTGGTATTGTTCATTATCAATAGCGCTATTTCTATTGGTATTTGTATTGATCCATTTGTAGTGTAATAATGCTCATTGTCATTTCTGTATTATTTTTTATTTTTCGCTAACTGCTTATTTGCTATTACTTTTACCATCATATTTGTACATGTCATATTTGCTGATGTTGCTCTATTGTTGTTGTTGTTGTTGTTTGCTGTTGTTGTTTTTGTCTCTCTGTCTAATCCCCCTCTTGTCCCCACAATTTCCCCCTCTGTCTTCTTTTTTTTTCTCTTTCTATCCCCTCCTGCTCCGGCCCGGCTGCACTAAATGATAATATAAATACATTTAATAAAGTCAAATACAAATAAGGCAACAAGAGAAGTATCCTACACTTCTCTTTTGTAAAGTAAATCTGAACAGCCGACATGGGCATCTACATCAATTATATGATTTGCCTGAGAAGCTGGACAGGACATAAAAAAAAAAAAAAAAAAAAAAAAAAAAAAAAAAAAAAAAAAAACAAACAACGAAGACGACTATTTTTTGTACAAATGAGGATTCACAACCTTATTTTTTTTAAGCTGAATATATAAAGGAAGAAGTACTGCTTCTAGAAGGGAGCACGAATGAAAGGGTGAAACGTTGGAGCAGACGGCAGCCGAGAGAGTGAGGTGAAAGTCACTCGAAGCTGCAAAATGTGGAACTTGAAGCAAAGCTATTTCGACAAAAATGGAGTGCTTACCTAAATAAACGGGAAAAAGCAGTTTTGCAGTCGAACTCTTTAGAGTCATACAACTTGGTATTTGATCCATGCTAACTGTTAGCATGCTAACATTAGCATTCTAGCTTCTCTAGCTAATTTTACAAGCGTACGCTTCATAGTCATACGACTTTGTACTCGACACCTTCCGACTGTTAGCATGCTAATGTTAGCATTCAAACTTTTTTAGCTAATTTTACATGCATACGCTTCATAGTCATATGACTTGGTACTTAACGCATTCTAGCTGTTAGCATGCTAACATTAGCGTTCTAACTTTGTTTAGCTAATTTTACATGGGTAGGCTTCATAGTCATATGACTTGGTACTTAACGCATTCTGACTGTTAGCATGCTAACATTATCATTCTAACATTTTTTGCTAATTTTACATGCGTAGGCTTCATAGTCATATGACTTGGTACTTGACGCATTCTAACTGTTAGCATGCTAACAATAGCATTATAACTTTTTTTTAGCTCATTTTACATGCGTAGGCTTCATAGTCATATGACTTGGTACTGGATGCATTCTGTTAGCATGCTAACAATAGCATTATAACTGTTTTAGCTAATTTTACATGCATAGGCTTCATAGTCATGACTTTGTACTTGACACATTCCCACTGTTAGCATGCTAAGATTAGCATTTTAACATTTTTATCTAATTCTACATGTGTATGTTTCATAGTCATATGACTTGGTACTTGGCACATTCTAACTGTTAGCATGCTAAGATTAGCATTCTAACTTTTTTTGCGAATTTTACATGCGTAGGCTTCGTAGTCATACGACTTGGTACTTAACATATTCCAACTGTTAGCATGCTAAGATTAGCATTCTAACCTTTTTAGCAAATTTTACATGCGTAGGCTTCATAGTTATACGACTTTGTACTTGACACCTTCCAACTGTTAGCATGCTAATGTTAGCATTCTAACTTTTTTAGCTAATTTTACATGCGTAGGATTCATAGTCATATGACTTGGTACTTAACATATTCCAACTGTTAGCATGCTAAGGTTAGCATTCTAACTTTTTTAGCAAATTTTACATGCGTAGGCTTCATAGTTATAAGACTGTACTTGACACCTTCCAACTGTTAGCATGCTAAGAATCAGAATCAGAATCAGAATCAGAATCAGCTTTATTGTCATTACGCAAGGTAACGAGATTGAGGCCATTCCATACAGTGCGATGTGTGCATGCTAGAAAAACAATGTGCAAATATATAAAAATATAAAAAAATTAGAAGTGCAATGAATATGGTGTGAAATGAATATATACATGAAAAAAACAAAAACAAAAACAGGGTGGTTGGTGGAATGGGTTATTGCACCGAAGAGAAGGCAGTTATGAGGGTCAATGGGGCAGTCCGTTCAGGATGGTTATGGCCCTGGGGAAGAAGCTGTTCTTTAGCCTGTTTGTTTTGGTTTTAATGCACCTGTAGCGCTTCCCAGAGGGCAGCAGGTGGAACAGGTCAGAGCCAGGGTGGGTGCTGTCCTTGATGATGGCACTGGCTCTGTTGAGGCAGCGGGAGGTGTAGATGTCCGTCAGAGAGGGGAGAGGGCGGCCGATGATCTTCTGAGCCGTCTTGACCACTCTTTGCAGCCTCTCCCTGTCTGCTGCAGTGCAGCTGCCGTACCATACCGTAATACAGTAGGTCAGCAGGCTCTCGATGGACGAGCGGTAGAAGGTCAGCAGCAGGTCAGGCTTCAGGTTGTACTTCCCGAGGACTCTAAGGAAGTGTAGCCGCTGCTGAGCCTTCTTGATGATTGATGTGGTGTTGACTGTCCAGGAGAAGTCATTAGAGATGTGGACTCCAAGGTACCTGAAGGTGTGGACCCTCTCTACACGCTCGCCGTTGATGTAGAGGGGGGCAGGGTCGGTGCTGCTCCTCCTGAAGTCGACGATGATCTCTCTGGTCTTGCTGGTGTTGAGAGCGAGGTTGTTCTCCGAAGACCAGGCCGTCAGCTTCAGGACCTCCTCTCTGTAGGCAGCCTCGTCACCCCTGGAGATGAGCCCGACCACTGTGGTATCGTCGGCGAACTTGACGGTAAGGTTGTCACTGTGGGACGGACTGCAGTCATGGGTGTAAAGGCAGTAGAGGAGGGGGCTCAGCACACAGCCCTGTGGGGAGCCGATGCTCAGCGTGCGGGAGGATGAGAGGTGCGGGCCAAGTCTCACATTCTGGGGTCGGTCCGTTAGGAAGTCCCTTATCCAGGCGTTTGTGAGAGGGGGGAGGCCAAGAGTGTCCAGTTTATTGCAGAGTCTGTCCGGGATTATTGTATTGAAGGCAGAGCTATAGTCCACAGAGAGCATCCGGACGTAGCTCTGCTGCTGCTCCAGGTGGTTCAGAGCAGAGTGGAGAGCAACAGCGATGGCGTCCTCTGTGGACCTGTTCGCCCGGTATGCGAACTGGTGGGGGTCGAAGTCTGGAGGGATATGGTCCTTGATGTGCTGGAGAACAAGTCGCTCGAAGCACTTCATGATTACCGGAGTGAGGGCCACTGGTCGGTAATCATTCAGGCTGGTGATGGGAGACTTCTTCGGCACCGGGATTATTGTAGATGACTTCAGGCAGGATGGGATGACTGCCTGAGCCAGGGAGAGGTTGAAGATCCTGGTGAGGGGGGGAGCGAGCTGGTGGGCGCACGTCCTGAGCACCTTTCCAGGTACTCCGTCTGGTCCGGTAGCCTTCCTGGGGTTCACAGCCAGGAGCACTCGTCTGACACTGTGCTCCTGTACAGTGAGTGGAGTGGCGCCGGAGCCCGGTGGGGGCGGGGACAGGGCTGGAGCAGATGAGTGTCGCTGGGGGATTTCGAAACGGGCAAAGAAACAGTTAAGCTCCTCTGCCAGTGTCGCACTCTGATCCGCAGTTGTCATATTGCAGCCTCTGAAGTTCGTGATGTCATGAATGCCCCGCCACACCTCCCGTGAGTTTTTGCTGGACAGATGGGACTCTATGCACCTCCTGTGGTCCGCCTTTGCTTTTTTAATCCCTCTCTTCAGGTCGGCTCTAGCAACACTGTACAGTGCCCTGTGCCCTGACCTGAAGGCTGCGTCGCGGGCCCTGAGGAGTGTGCGGACCTGGCTGGTCATCCAGGGTTTCTTGTTGGGGTAAACCCGGATGGTTTTTTCCACAGTCACATTCCCGATGCAGAACTTTATGTAGTCCAGCACCGTTCCTGTGGCTGTCTCCAGCTCCTGTTGTTGGAAGAGGTCCCAGTCTGTGTGTTGGAAGCAGTCCTGAAGTTTGGGGAGTGCATCGTCAGGCCAGGTCATAACAGTCTTTGTGATAGGCCTGGCCTGGCGTCTGATGGGGGTGTAGGTAGGAGAGAGCAGGAGGGAAAGATGGTCTGACTGTCCAAGCTGGGGGAGGGGTGTAGCTCTGTACGCGTGCTTTATGTTGGTATACACGTGGTCCAGGGTGTTCTTGCCCCTTGTAGAACACTTCACGTGCTGGTAGAACTTAGGGAGTACAGTCTTCAGATTGGCCTTATTAAAATCCCCTGCTATGATATGAACACCGTCGGGGTGGGCCCGCTGCTGTTCGTTGACGGTGTTCAGCAGAAGAGAGAGCGCTGTGTTTACTTTGTCGTCCGGTGGAATATACACAGCCGTGATGATAACAACAGACAGCTCTCTCGGGAGAAAAAAAGGCCGACATCTAACAGACATGTACTCCACGTCCGGGCAACAGTGCTCTGAGCCCCGTTGTTGCACCAGTTCTCATGCACGTAGATACAGAGCCCCCCTCCTCTGCTCTTACCGGAGTCCTTAGTTCTGTCCCGGCGGAGCAGAGTGCGTCCGGCTAGCTGCATCGGGTATTTCCGGGTGAAGCCAGGTTTCGGTGATAATCATAGCACAACAGTCCCGAACATAGCGGTTTCCAGCAAGTTGTAACTCCAGGTCGTCCATCTTCTGTACAAGGGATCTGGCATTAGAGAGGAACAGGCTCGGTAGAGGTGGCTTGTGGGGTTGTTTCCTAAGCCTGAGCAAGACGCCGGACCTGCGGCCACGCTTCTGCTTCCTCTCCCTCCTCCGTCTGCGCCGTCTCCCAGACCCGACAACAAACCACGGAGAGCCCTGTGCTCTCGCTATGTCATCTGGGATGTTGTGCTCGTGGTGAAAGTCGCTCGAAACAGATATCTGGTGCGAGTTACCGATATCCAAGAGTGACTGGCGGGTGTACCGGGTGTTTGCAGTACAGGTGGTGCACAAAAGGAAAAAAAACATGAAGAAAAGAAGAAAGAAAGGGCACTGAAATGGAGAGCCGTAATCCGCTGCGTCTGTGCGCGCCGCCATCTTGGATTCTTTTTTTTTTTTTTTTTTTTTTTTTAGCATTCTAACTTTTTTAGCTAATTTTACATGCGTAGGCTTCATAGTCATATGACTTGGTACTTAACATATTCCAACTGTTAGCATGCTAAGATTAGCATTCTAACTTTTTTAGCTAATTTTACATGCGTAGGCTTCATAGTTATACGACTTTGTACTTGACACCTTCCAACTGTTAGCATGCTAATGTTAGCATTCTAACTTTTTTAGCTAATTTTACATGCGTAGGATTCATAGTCATATGACTTGGTTACGAACTAAAGGAATAATTCCCTGGACACGGGATGACTTATTGTGTATTATTGACTTTATTTTGGTCAAACAATTGTATGTAATAAAATAAAATAATGTAATGAAGTATTTAGTAGATATTGTTATACTGCATTCTTGCATAGTACTCATGTAGTGTTGATATTCCAGTTCATTTAGCCATTTTCTTTAATATAAAATGCATAATATTTTATAAAAAATATGAGCATGAATGTGTTTGACTTTTTTCAGTTGATAGTAGATACTTGTATGCAAGCTGTACACGGACTACTCTAAAGGTTCATTTCAACACAAAATTATTTGGTGGCACGTTTCAAGCTCACAGTAGGTTCCAGTCAAACGTAGAAAGAAAACATAGCTGACAATCTGGTCGGTCAAGTATTTTTGATGAAAAGACAGCATGCATTCCCTCCGGGTTGAAAGAACTCACAGCGTTGGGATTTCCGAGTGTTCAGGAATGCATCGTCAGGCGCTCAAACATGATCAGCATTCCCCGCCAGAAATGTTAGATCCTTTGGCACATTTTCCAAGTTAGGATATTATCGGAGCGTCCTGTGACGGCGTGCTTCGTCCACAGCCCAGAGATTTCTGTGGCATATCCGTCAGCATTAATGGAAATGTTATTTATCTTCTCGGCATGTGGCGAGAGGCTCCCTGAATCATGAATCAGCCATTTGCATTTTAGCACATCGCCCTTTTTTCTTTTTTTTTTTCTGGAAGTGGTGAAACTTTTTCAAAAACTCTTCTCTTCCTTTTTACTTGAAAACTTGATGTAAGTCTAGTAGTTTCCAGTAAAAGGAGTACACAAATCAGGGGGAAACGACATACTATAGGGCACACGGAAACACAAAAAATCGAGTCACATATGAATTCATAAATTTCAAAAATGGATAAAAAAATATATAAATATGTATGTGTATATATGTATATATGTGTATATAGGTGTATATATATATGTCTATATGTGTATATATATTTATTTATGTGTGTATATGTATATATGTATATATATATGTGCGTATATATGTATGTATATGTGCATATATGTGTATATGTATGTGTATGTATGTGTATATATGTATATATGTGTATATATGTATGTATGTGTATATATGTATATATATTTGTATATATATGTATGCATGTGTATATGTGTGTATATATGTATATATGTGTATACATGTGTGTGTATATATATATATATATTTTTTTTTTAATATATATATATATGTATGTATGTATGTATGTATGTATGTATGTATGTATGTATGTGTATGTATGTATGTATGTGTATATATGTATATTTATATGTATGTATATATGTGTATATAGGTGTATATATATATATATGTCTATATGTGTATATATATTTATGTGTATATATGTATATGTATGTGCGTATATATGTATGTATATGTGCATATATGTGTATATGTATGTGTATATATGTATATGTATGTGCGTATATATATGTATGTATGTGTATATATGTCACGTGGGGGGGTCGCAGCTCGCTGCGCGGGTGTTCTTCCAATGCAAAGAGACGGCTCCGGACAACAGCGTGAAGGTAGGCTAGGATTTATTAATATAAATCACGCACTACCGCGAACATAAACAATACAACAACAACTACAACAAAAAAAGAGGCAAGTGTGCCTAAAACGCAAGTGAGGCTAATCTTAAACAGAAGCTATGGCATGGACATGGAAACTTACTTGGACAGAGCAAGACATAAACCGGTGTGACATCAAAACAATGCAGGCAGGACGAGTGATGAACAAGGTATGCTTAATTAACAGTGACATGATTGGTGACAGGTGTGTGTGAGTCAAAACGTGAAACAGGTGCGTGATGTGACAGGTGAAAACTAATGGTTGCTATGGTGACCAGACAAGGGAGTGAAAAGACAGAAACTAAACAAAACATGACTTAAAACAAAACATGATAATACAGACATGACAATATATGTATATATATTTGTATATATATGTATGCATGTGTATATGTGTGTATATATGTATATATGTGTATACATGTGTGTATGTATATATATATATATATATATATATATATATATATATATATATATATATATATATATATATATATATATATATATATATATATATATATATGTATGTATGTGTATATATGTATATTTATATGTATGTATATATAAAGTAGAAAAAAAAAAGAGAAAAAAAAAAAAGAATATATATATATATATATATATATATATATATATATATATATATATATATATATATATATATATATATATATATATATATATATGGTAACACTTTAGTATGGGGAACATCCATCCATCCATCCATTTTCTACCGCTTATTCCCTTTGGGGTCGCGGGGGGCGCTGGAGCCTATCTCAGCTACAATCGGGCGGAACATATGAACCATTAATTAGTTGCTTATTATCATAGGGTTGGGGTTGGGGTTGGGGTTAGGGTTGAGGTTGGGTTTAGGGAAGACTCTTAGGCTTGGCTTACTGGTTATATAATAAGGCCTAAGTAATAATGATAAATGGGTTATACTTGTATAGCGCTTTTCTACCTTCAAGGTACTCAAAGCGCTTTGACAGTATTTCCACATTCACCCATTCACACACACATTCACACACTGATGGCGGGAGCTGCCATGCAAGGCGCTAACCAGCAGCCATCAGGAGCAAGGGGTGAAGTGTCTTGCCCAAGGACACAACGGACGTGACTAGGATGGTAGAAGGTGGGGATTGAACCCCAGTAACCAGCAACCCTCCGATTGCTGGCACGGCCACTCTAAGTACTTAATAAGTACTTAATAATGACTAATGAACAGCCAATATGTTACTAATTTACATGTTAATAAGCAACTAATTAATGGTTCATATGTTCCCCATACTAAAGTGTTACCATATATATATGTATATATATATATATATATATATATATACACATATACAGTATAAATGTATTTATTTACATATATATTATTTATTTATATATACAATATACATTTTAAAAATTGATCAAAAACATTAAAAAAAGTATATATATATATATATATATGTATGTGTGGGAATATATATATATATATATGTATGTGTGGGAAAAAAATCACAAGACTACTACTATATATATATATATATATATATATATATATATATATATATATATATATTAGTTGAGGTTTCTGTGGTTTATCCATTATACAGTGCTCGATACCAGGGTATAATGGAATATACGTTAGGTCAGGAAAAAACACAGAGGCTATATCATCCCTACAAGCCTGTTTCGCAGCTTTCCCTTATCAGGGAAACCTGCGAATGATATAGCCTCTGTGTTTTTTCCTGACCTAAAGTGTATATATATATATATATATATATATATATATATATATATATATATATACAGCCCGGCCCCCGGCCAAATTGTTTTAGCCCACTGCGGCCCCCGCGTCAAAACGTTTGGGGACCCCTGTTCTAGATGGTAGTCCGTCAGATGTTCCTGTACAATGTACCACATCGTGTTTGTTGTTGATGGTGTTTGGGTTTTGCATGGTTGCTCCTGGTTTTGAGCCCCCGTCTCTTATCCCGCCCTCTCCAGATACAACGTCCTGCTGTTCACCATGCTCTACTGCCTGCCCGTCACCTTCAACCTCAACCTGGGATTCCTGACGGGCCGCCGCCTCTGGGCCGGCAAGAAGTCCGCCTTCGCCGACCTGGACCCCCGCAGCCGGGCGCTTCACGCCTCGCGGCTGAAGACGCGGCAGAAAATCGCCAAGATGGTGGTGTGTCTGGTGCTGCTCTTCGCTGCCTCGTGGCTTCCGCTCTACTTGGCCGACCTCTGGATCGACCGCGAGCAAAGGCCGCCGTCTTGGCTGCTCCAGACGCGGCCGTTCGCCCAGTGGCTCGGTCTGACTAACTCCAGCCTCAACCCCATTTGCTACTGCTTCATCGGCGACCTGTACCGCTCGGCCAGGGTGATCCGGACGCGCTACTACCAGAAGGTGGCGACCCTCTTCGGCACCACTTCTTTCTCAAGCTCGGTGTCGCCGGCGGCTGCCGTGCCCGTCATCTCCGTAGGGGCGGACAGCAAAGCGGGCGCCTCCGAGCGAGGCCACATCGCAGCCGTGGCCGTGTCCGCCTCCATGGCGACCATCCCTCGCTTGCTGAGCTTGGCGCAGGGTCGGGGACCGGCCCGCTTCGGATCGGAGCACAGCATCTCGGACTGGTGCCGCTCCAGTCCGAGCGTGGGCGACAGCAGCGCCTTGTTTCCCTGCCCCGTGCGCACGCCCGACCCGGCCGCGCAGAAACAAGACTTCCTCCCCGCCAGGAGACACTCGGCCAACGAGAACTTCGGCACGCTGCCTACGAGAGCCGGGCAAGACGCGGCGCCGGCGAGGAGGCACTCGGGGGGCAGGCTATCTGCAGAGTGCGGCGATAACAGAGAAATCATTAGCGGTGGCTTTTGTTATGACGGCCGGCGCTCGAGCAAAACATCCCGAAGTGGACGGAAGGAAAGCGGCGACACGAGCGGCGTGTGAAATCTAATCTGGCCGCTCACAAAGCTTAAATCCCTCACACACACACAAGCTACTGTTTGTCTCCAGGATGACCTGTCCTCTGCTCGCTTCCTGCCATCCTGAGCACAAACTCCCCCCACCCCCGTGGCGAGCTTTATTAGCACTTATCCGCACTAAAGCAGCAGCCCGCCACTCTTTAATGGCGTTCATCTGCCAGACAACAATAAGACGGCGGCTGCTTGGCGAGTCGCACTTTCACGTTTCTCTTTGCTCTTCACACCAAAGGCAGAGACACTTTTTTTTCCTTCAGTCACGCCGTTATCAGTCTGTGCACACGCGCTTTCTGTCCGCTTTTACTTGCAAGGTGGACAAAAGTCTTGGGACGCTTCCTTCACCGGCTCCCTCGGGGGCCGGGGTGGTCCAAAGAGTGGAACCTCGATTTACAAACTTAACATTGTTTGTAAACTGAAAGGTTGTTACAGTGGAGCAGAGTTCCCCTTGAGAATTCATGTAAACATAATTGGTTGTAACCTCCACAAAAGTCCACATTTTAGTAAAAAATGCCCACTTTAAAGACACTATGTGTATGTCTATATGTATACGTGTATGTATGTGTGTGTATATATATGTATATTTATATAAACATATATACATACATATACAGAAACAAACACACACATATACATACATACATACATACATATATATGTATATATATATGTATATATATATATATATATATATATATATATATATATATATATATATATATATATATATATATATATATATATATATATATATATATAAAAGTCGAGATTTCTGTCGTTTATCCGTTATATAGTGCTCAATACCGGTGTGGAGCGGAATATATTTTGAAATCCCCTGAAGAGCAGGGAAACAGGCTTGTAGGGATGAAATGTGTTTTTCCCTGACCTAACAATATTTGTGTCTATATACATATAGACACATATATACACATTTTTACACATATATATGTACACACACACACACACACACATATATATATATATATATATATATATATATATATATATATATATATATATATATATATATATATATATATATATATATATATGTGTGTGTGTGTGTGTGTGTGTGTGTGTGTGTGTGTGTGTGTGTATATGTGTGTATTTGTGTGTATATGTGTGTATATATGTGTCTACATGTGTATATACGTATGTGTATATATATATATATATACATATATATACATATATATATTATGTATATAGTATATGTATGTATTATATGTATGTATTTAATATACATATATATGTATATTTTATATATATATATATATATATACACACGCATATATA
>NC_084572.2:30336802-30361802 GCF_033978685.3 Nerophis lumbriciformis | reverse complement strand
ACACATAGGGATTAATAAACATTTACTTCAGGGGAGCGTTAAAAATTTGTCCCCTCGCAAAATGTAACTGTGAGTACGTTGCAAATATACTTTTTAATGCCGTTCTTGATATTTGGGGGGCGTGAGAGGCAATAATGTATATTTTGACACATAGGAATTAATAGACATTTACTTCAGGGGAGTGAAAAAATTGTCCCCGAGCAAAATGTAACGAAGTACGTTGCTAATATACTTTTTAATGCAGTTCTTGATATTTGGGGGGGCGTGAGAGGCAATTGTGTATATCTTGACACATAGGGATTAATAAACATTTACTTCAGGGGAGCGTGAAAAAATTGTCCCCTAGTAAAATGTAACTGAGTACGTTGCTAATATACTTTTTAATGCCGTTCTTGATATTTGGGGGGCGTGAGAGGCAATAGTGTATATCTTGACACATAGGGATTAATAAACATTTACTTCAGGGGAGCATGAAAAATTTGTCCCCTAGCAAAATCTAACTAAGTACGTTGCAAATATACTTTTTAATGCAGTTCTTGATATTTGGGGGGGCGTGAGAGGTAATAGTGTATATATCTTGACACATAGGGATTAATAAACATTTACTTCAGGGGAGCATGAAAAAATTGTCCCCTAGCAAAATGTAACTATGAGTACGTTGCAAATATACTTTTTAATGCCGTTCTTGATATTTGGGGGGCGTGAGAGGCAATAGTGTATATCTTGACACATAGGGATTAATAAACATTTACTTCAGGGGAGCGTGAAAAAATTGTCCCCTAGCAAAATGTAACTGAGTACGTTGCTAATATACTTTTTAATGCAGTTCTTGATATTTGGGGGGCATGAGAGGCAATAGTGTATATATCTTGACACATAGAGATTAATAAACATTTACTTCAGGGGAGTGTGAAAAAATTGTCCCCTAGCAAAATGTAACTGTGAGTACGTTTTTAATAGCCCTTTTAATGCAATTCTTGATATTTGTGTGTGTGTGGGGGGCGTGAAAAAAATGTCCCAGGGGGGACGTATTAGACATTAGACAATAGTCTAATGGCTTGACAAAGATAAATAGACATTCACTTCAGGGGGGCGTGAAAAATAATTATGTCCCCTAGAAAAATGTAAGTGTGAGCATTTTCCAAACATATCCGTCAATACAGTGCCTCTTGAATAGAGGGGTGGCCCCCCATAGAGGGGGGCGTGAAAAAGGGGGGGCGTGAGAGACGATTACATAATAGCATCTTTAGTGTTAGTAAAGTACTATCTTGGCACAAACAAATGACAAAAAAAATACATATTTACTTTAGGGGGGGTGTGAAAAAAAATATGTCCCTGGGGGGAGGAGGGGGGGGGGGGGGTGACGTAGACAATAGTGTAATGGCTTGACACAGATAAAGATTCACTTCAGGGGGGCGTGAAAAAAAATTATGTCCCCTAGAAAAATGTGAGCATTTTCCAAACAGATCTGTCAATGCAGTGCCTCTTGAATAGTGGGGTAGCCCCCCATTCAGGGTGCCGTGAAAAGGGGGGGCGTGAGAGGCAATTACATAATAGCATCTTTAGTGTTAGTAAAGTACTATCTTGACACAAACAGATGCAAAATAAATCCATATTAACTTTAGGGGGTGTGTGAAAAAAAATCTGTCGGGGGGGGGCGTGAGAGAAACTAATTGAGAACCACTGCTGTAAAGTCACGTTCTAACCTTATTGACTGTCACGCCTTGTAACTTCCTGTCTGCATTTTACTTTCACTTTCTATCTTATTCTATCTGACATTTTTTGTTGCACGTGTCGCCATCACGTAGAGAGCGCGCGGACACGGAAGGGAAGGATACGAGTCCATTTTGTGAGCTTTATCAGAGGCGGGAGGGCGTGAAAAGGAGTGTGAGAAAATCTTTTGACCTTTCCTGTCCTGTTGTGTTGGAAGCAATTGTTAGCAGTTACACACCTCACCCCCCACTAACACAAAAAGATGCCATTTTTTGCAGCTTTTTTTCATGCTGCTGTTTTGTGGCGATGCATGCTCTGTTTTTGTATTATTTCCAAGCCGATACGGATAACCCCGATAACCGATACATTATTAATATCTTTAAATGTAGATTCAAGTGTAGTTTGTGCAAACCCGCAGGTAAGAGAGACTCAGCTTCTTTTTTAGTCAAAGCTTCATCGTAGCAATGCCGGGCCTTTCAGGTGGCTGGTAAGGTTTGATGTGTTGAAGCGTGATGATTATTGTCACGTTCAAACACAGAGGACATCTATTCAACAAGACAAAAGGCAAGGAATCAAACAGAGACAGAATTCAATTTGGACTCAATATTGAGGAGAGACATGGTCACTGCACTCTCTGTACAGTCCTGCACCACGCTCTGACGAAGAAGGTTTTCGTCTCCTCCTTTATTTAGAGATTTCAATGTTTACGCAACAACACCTGTCTCAGCAGGAATGGGGAGTATGTAAACAGTCATTGTTTTCGGTCACATTGAAGACAAAAGAAGAAGATCCCTCAGGCTTGGGTTCGTCCTGGATTCAGCTTGGGCAGGTTTTCGAGGACAATGGATGCCCCTCCCGTCTCATTCCATCGTCCACAGCGGAATCTTCCAAGCGTTTGGCTTGGTGCAACAAAGACCGCTTCTTGTCTGTTCATTGAGAACTCAGAACGGAAAGTTTTTTGATAATATAAATACAATTTTTCTGACATTTCCCTCCTGTTTATCAAACAACTTCCCCAGACTTTCATCATCCCCAATAACTTCTTCTTGCGATTTTCAGTTAATGGTTCATTTCCCTAGGGCCAAGTTATGTTTACACTCAGAGTTCAACATCAATTTTTTTCTCATCGTTACTCGGGTCTGGAAACAGATCAGGAACACCATCCAGGTAGGTATCCCCATCATCAGATTCATCTTCCTTATCGTCCGCCAGGAGGTGCATCTGAACAGCTTTATCATCTGCTGGGCTAATCGCTGTGGTAATCAGACGGTTAAGCAGAGAACGCAGACAGGGAATACAACAGCATCCACACAACGTCAGTATTGCTACAAACACGGCCATAGATACTAGAATTGATGATACCAAAGACTTGTATTTGCCGAAACCGTCCATCCACCCATCCCACATTGATGTATCTATGCCTGAGTGCTCTTTCATTTTACCGTTGAGGGTGCGAAGGCCTTCCAGTGCTTTGGTCAGGCTACCTTCTGCATCGGTGTTGTTTGGTATGAACGTGCAACACTGTTCACCAAATATTGCGCACACACCCCCTCTTTCCGCTAACAACATGTCCAGCGCCATACGGTTTTGAAAGGCCATAAGGGAGGTGGCGGCGAGTTGATCAGCGACTGCTTCAAGTCCGGCCTGTGTCCAATTTCCCAATCTCTGTACGTTGTAGTGGACATAGCTTATTCTGTCAACATTCTTGTTAATCGTACACCACCAGCAGACAAATGATTCAAATCCAGCTGCAACTTGATTTACCAATTTATAGTCGTCAGGTACACCTCTTGGGACACCTATTGCATCGATGTAAGTTGGATCTCCAACACTTTGCCAGGTCACATCACGTTTAGTTATTTTCCAATGTTCAGGTATCAAACTGTTCAGGCGTGTTAACAATTCTTGTACAAATATTGATACATTTACTATGTGTATGCAGTTATCTGATAAGTGTTCTAACTGTTGTACAGAGTCTTGCATGTTAATGCAGGTATAATTAGCTTTTTTCACATATTTATCAAATATTGGTTTCTGTTTTGTCTCTTTAGCTACAGGGTCAATTTTGTTTTGCTCATTACTTCAATTCAACTTTTTTTTTACTCATCTTGAGTAATTGTCTGGGCTTATACATACAACACAATCAGTTTTTGTAGCCTTCTCCACTTGCTCCGCCATAAGGAACAAATTAATTACCAAAACAGGAACCAATTATTATCAAACTTTGACACACCATCAAATGGTATGCTTACAACTTTGTCACAGTGGAATTTGTAGTGTGCTAGTTAACATGTCCCTTTGATAACACAAATACAATTCCAAATACTTTTTTCCCATTATATGACCTTTCTACAATGTAAATACAATCCCAAATACTTTTTCTCATTAAATGACCTTTTTACTATGTGCTAAGTGTACTCAGCTTGGTCTTTCCACTGTCTTTCAAATGGTGTTAGTCCTGTTGTACTTGTAATGTTAATGTACATTTTTACTAAATATTTGCATAATGCCTTTGCTACTGTCAGCACATCTGCTTTTCCTTTAGGAAATATTTCTATCTACTTTGAAAATGCATCTACTATGACCAGACAATAATGTTTTCCTTCACTCTTATTTAGTTAATTGCATAGATGTTTTATACAAATTTTTTTTTATAAGAATTAAACTATAGGAAGTATAGTACTTCTGTATAAGGGCATTCATATCCCTCCTGTTGAGCCATGAGTTCAACCATGGCTCAAAACTGCTACCCACTTATATAGATTTTTTTTGTAAGATTAGTTTATTGTCTGGACATACATAGATGTCTTCTTTGATCAACGTGACTCCGTTTTTTAAATCCATTTATCTTTTTCTTTTGGAGTACTTTGTTGTTGCATGTCTTTTAGTATATCATGCGCTAGTTTGTAGTTTGAAATATGTATTTCCTTTTCTGTTGCTTGTTTTGCTGTTTTGTCAGCAAACACATTTCCTATTGATACTGTATCTGTTCCTTTGGTGTGTGTCGCACATTTGCATATTGCTATTTTAGCTGGTAGCTGTACTGCTTCTACTAATTCTTTTAATAGTTCTCCATGTGTTACAGGTTTTCCTGTTGACTTTATCATTCCTATATTTTGGCTATCTTTATATATATTGTGACCTTTTGATCTTTCATTACTTTACATGCTTCTATTAGTGCTTCTAGTTCTGCCGCTTGCATTGAGCAATTTGATGGTAATTTGATAGCTTTCAAAATTTTCGTTACTGTAACAATCGCACATTCTGTTCTATTTTTATTTCACAGAATGCTGCTTTAGCTTCTGAATTCCACTCTACAGATGATTACATTTTTCATTAATTTACTTAAAGGAGCTACTATTTCAGCATAATTTGGTATCCAACTTCTACAATAATTAGTTAATCCTAGAAACTACCTCATTTGCTTCTTTATTTGTGGTTTTTGTACTTGCCGTACTTAGTTTTTCTATTTTCCACAATAGTGCGTCCATTTTTGTTTAGAGAACGTTCTAGATTCTTTACTTCTCTTTTGCATAATTTGACTTTTATTTTGCTTATTTTGTGTCTTTCACTATGTAGATTATTTAATAACGCTAATGTTATTTTTCTCCTCGTTCAAATGTTATACATCTTACTTTATGTATTTCTTAAGTAACGTTTTAAACTCACTTAACTGTCTATACGCCACTTAATCTATACTTTTAAACTCTCAGAATTTACATTCTTCCTATTGTTTATATTTCTTATTTGCAATTACTATTCAATAATATTCAAAGCAAACAGTTGTCTATCGCTAGCTGATAGTTTTCCTGATTGCCATACCTCCTTATTTATTCTATGTTATGTCCTTATCTTATCTTAGCTCAACATTCAGATGTATGGTGTTGCAAATGTCTAAAACATAATCTAACTTAAGAATGTTATACTACACTTCAAAGTTAAACCTACTTTAAACATGTAATAAATTCATTTTCACACCTCCCCACTACGCCACGCACACGCACACACACACACACACACACACACACACACACACACACACACACACACACACACACACACACACACACACACACACACACACACACACACACACACACACACGGTGGTGTGTAAGTGCGTGAGTGCACTCTTAAGGGCAAAGGTCAGCAACACTTGAAGAGATTTCTCTTCTTTTTTCTTTTTTCTCTCTTCTTTCCTCAGCTAATAAACATGTAACCCACTTTATCATTTTATCATACTATACATCTCAACTCTTATTATAGTTATTGATCTAGGTTTTTATTTGTTCCATTATTTAATTATACATATATATATTTGTATATATAAAAGCGCTCTTTATATATCCAAACATGTATATCTTCAGTCTACCTTTTCTTCATCTCTTATTTCAATACCCCCATTATCTCTGTCGTACACATTAGTTTATTCCATTTTGCATTAATTCTTCTTATTGATTTCTTCCCATTTCTTCATCTATTTTTACTTTTATCTCATTTTAGCACTTTGAGATTTTTCTCCTATTTGCTTTTTCTTTTAACCTATTTTTATTTTTATTTGAACCTCCGGGGTTTTTACACAATTTGTACCTGGAAAGATACACACTTAAACACACACTAACAAACAAACAAACAAACACATTTGCAGCGATCTTACCACCAATGGCATACGCTGACAACATGACTAATTGGTGTCGTCTTTTAACAGTCATGCTGAGTTACTTTGATTGTTAATTTTTATTTTTTTTCCTCAGGACAGTTTCTTGCAAAATGCCCTTCTCTGCTACAACTCCAACAAGCAGTCGGGTGTAACCACTGACGTTGTGGTTGTTGTCTTCTATTTTGGTTTAAATAGATTGTAATAGACCATATTAGATCTGCGTTTCTTTGGGTTCCTCTTTCCATTTTGAGAATTTGGAGTAATCCGTCGTCCCCTACAGAGCCGAACTTATAAGGATTACTTTTGTCTTTGTTGTAAGATAGTGGTTTAATTTATTATTGTGGTACACGTCGCTTCTACTGGAGATGGTTCCCCAGTGGAGGTGTCTTGCCTAGAGCATCCACAATAACCCACTATTTACTTCTCACAACTTTAATATGGAGTGATAGCCTAATGGCGATTACTCCCACACACTCTCACATTCACACCTTTCAGTATATTGATCTACGGAAATTTCAATGTTTCATGACATGAGGACCCCGTCGCTCTCCAGGTTATTGTTTTTTACGGACAAAATTCAGATTTTATTCTGAATAGACCATTTTAGGTCTGTTGGACTCCGTCGTCCTCAGGATAATGGTTCACGGATATTTCAAATTATTGTGGGCCCCGACACCCCCTAGTATGTTTGTTTATGGATATTACGAATCCCAGTTTTCGCGGTTCCGTTTACCTGCAGTATATTGGCCTCTTCAGTTTTTATTTCAATTCAGTTTTTATTTAAAATTTTAATACTCACGGACGTTGGACTCCGACGTCCCTCTAATTATTTGGCCTTTTTACCTGTTAGAGCCTAGGATTTATAGGGTTTGTCTATGCGTCGTAACCCTCAGTCACACGCTTTTTCTTAGTCGTTTCTTTCTTCGTAATTCAAAACGTACTCACTGCTCTTTGCGTTCCTTCCTCTTGTCCTTGGATTTCCGTCAGTCTTTCAGTTCCAGCCCGAAATGAAGAAAAAGCAGTTCCTCAATCAGGATTTGGTTGCCATGGTCCTCTGGTTTCACTCATTCTTGCTGGAATCGTCAGACGTGTTGGAATCCGGCTCGAAGGACCAATAAGATGTCACGTTCAAACACAGAGGACATCTATTCAACAAGACAAAAGGCAAGGAATCAAACAGAGACAGAATTCAATTTGGACTCAATATTGAGGAGAGACATGGTCACTGCACTCTCTGTACAGTCCTGCACCACGCTCTGACGAAGAAGGTTTTCGTCTCCTCTTTTATTTAGAGATTTCAATGTTTACGCAACAACACCTGTCTCAGCAGGAATGGGGAGTATGTAAACAGTCATTGTTTTCGGTCACATTGAAGACAAAAGAAGAAGATCCCTCAGGCTTGGGTTCGTCCTGGATTCAGCTTGGGCAGGTTTTCGAGGACAATGGATGACCCCTCCCGTCTCATTCCATCGTCCACAGCGGAATCTTCCAAGCGTTTGGCTTGGTGCAACAAAGACCGCTTCTTGTCTGTTCATTGAGAACTCAGAACGGAAAGTTTTTTGATAATATAAATACAATTTTTCTGACACTTATTTCCCCCACCCAGTCTGCCCCTGAAACAGTAAGGAAGCCCCACAAGATAGACGCCATGTTTGTTTACGATGAGGTCAGGGGAAGTTACGATATTTGAGGAAAAGGCGCGCTTGATTTGCTCACCTTAACCCACCTCCAGCATAGAACGGGTGATCTCACCCCCTGGAGCGTTTTTTTCCTTTATTCCTTTAATTTTATTGGTAATCGAAGCCATTTTTTCGGATTCCCTGTTGTGTTTGTAAAATATATATATTTATTTATATTTATATTTATAATTATATTTATATATATATATATATATATATTCGTTAGGTAAGGAAAAAACACGGAGGCTATTTCATCCCTACAAGCCTGTTTCACAGGTTTCCCTGCCCTTTTAAACTCCCCTAAAGAGCACATATTCCGAATATTCCGCTCTACCCTGGTATTGAGCCCTATATATATATATATATATATATATATAGCCGAGGTTACTGTGGTTTATCCGTTAGACAGTGATATATATATATATATATATATATATATATATATATATATATATATATATATATATATATATATATATATATATATATATATATATATATATATACATATATATATGTATATGTATACATATATATACATATATATATACATATATATATGTATATGTATACAACAAAATGCAACTAACATAAAGGTCAACACACATGGTCAGACATACCACAACCTGCTTATTGAACTATTATAAAAACCATCTGTGCATCGTAAAAATATTCCAAATTACATCCATTTAAATCTATTACAATGCATGATGGGAAAATGCAAAACAATCTCTCCACATTTATCCATGTTTGGCGCATTTAAGCTGCTTATTATTTCTGATTGATTACAAAACTTTAAAGAGGTCGTCACGAAGGTAAACAAGGTCGGAGTCAAAAGTCGAAAAGTTTGGACCCCCTGGGTCTAGAACGAAAGCGACATTTCACACGTCGCATACCTCAGCGCTAGGGGTGGGTATCAACATTGGTACTTTTTTTAGGTACCGAACAAATTCCGTTGTTACTAGCGGGCACTGATTAACGTGAAATTAAAAAGCGGGCGTATTCGTAGAGGACATCCAAAGCAATCTTGCGAAACAGAGGGAACTTTTCCAACTATTCAAAACGTGCTAATTTTGAATAGACCCGAGATCTACAAAGCGGAGCGGAAGCAGGACCTGACACAAGGCACCTTTTCTTTGAAATGTTTTACGACCTTTTCTTTTAACTGTTTTGTAACCAAAGACGATTGCTGTTTACGACCCCCTTCCCTTAGAAACAGCTGTTGCCATGTAATCAATGCTAATTTACATTGGGCATGCCGTATACACGCTACTGATTAGCATTAGCGATTTTACATGGCAATTGCAACACCTCCAAATTTGTTGCGTAAGATTGTAATTAATAAGCACAACACTTACAGCACAAACACTTTGTAGGTTTTAACAAAAGACAAGACTGGCAAATTCAACTTAATGGCAAAGACTACTTCCTGACGTCAGCAGGAAGTAGCCTTTGATTTCCCAGAGCGCGGATTCCATCTTAACGACACAATAAAAGTTCTTCATCAAACCTAATTGATTGGCGGCGGTAGAGACGGACTCGTCAGCAAAGACGCTTGCTGATCACTGATTGGTGATGAAGCGGTCACATGACACAGTTACTCATCTTACATTGTCACATGACACAGTTACACATCTTACATTGTCACATGACACAGTTACACATCTTACGTTGTCACATGACACAGTTACTCATCTTACATTGTCACATGACACAGTTACACATCTTACATTGTCACATGACACAGTTACACATCTTACGTTGTCACATGACACAGTTACACATCTTACATTGTCACATGACACAGTTACACATCTTCCATTGTCACATGACACAGTTACACATCTTACGTTGTCACATGACACAGTTACACATCTTACATTGTCACATGACACAGTTACACATCTTACATTGTCACATGACACAGCTACACATCTTACGTTGTCACATGACACAGTTACACATCTTCCATTGACACATGACACGGTTACACATCTTCCATTGTCACATGACACAGTTACACATCTTCCATTGTCACATGACACAGTTACACATCTTACATTGTCACATGACACAGTTACACATCTTACATTGTCACATGACACAGTTACACATCTTACATTGTCACATGACACAGTTACACATCTTACATTGTCACATGACACAGTTACACATCTTACATTGTCACATGACACAGTTACACATCTTACATTGTCACATGACACAGTTACACATCTTACGTTGTCACATGACACAGTTACACATCTTACATTGTCACATGACACAGTTACACATCTTACATTGTCACATGACACAGTTACACATCTTACATTGTCACATGACACAGTTACACATCTTACATTGTCACATGACACAGTTACACATCTTAAGTTGTCACGTGACACAGTTACACATCTTACGTTGTCACATGACACAGTTACACATCTTCCATTGTCACATGACACAGTTACACATCTTACATTGTCACATGACACAGTTACACATCTTACATTGTCACATGACACAGTTACACATCTTACATTGTCACATGACACAGTTACACATCTTACATTGTCACATGACACAGCTACACGTCTTCCATTGTCACATGACACAGTTACACATCTTACGTTGTCACATGACACAGTTACACATCTTACATTGTCACATGACACAGCTACACATCTTACATTGTCACATGACACAGTTACACATCTTACATTGTCACATGACACAGTTACACGTCTTCCATTGTCACATGACACAGTTACACATCTTACGTTGTCACATGACACAGTTACACATCTTCCATTGTCACATGACACAGTTACACATCTTACATTGTCACATGACACAGTTACACATCTTACATTGTCACATGACACAGCTACACATCTTACATTGTCACATGACACAGTTACACATCTTACATTGTCACATGACACAGCTACACATCTTACATTGTCACATGACACAGTTACACATCTTACATTGTCACATGACACAGTTACACATCTTACATTGTCACATGACACAGCTACACATCTTACATTGTCACATGACACAGTTACACATCTTACATTGTCACATGACACAGTTACACATCTTACGTTGTCACATGACACAGTTACACATCTTACATTGTCACATGACACAGTTACACATCTTACATTGTCACATGACACAGTTACACATCTTACGTTGTCACATGATACAGTTACACATCTTACATTGTCACATGACACAGTTACACATCTTACATTGTCACATAACACAGTTACACATCTTACATTGTCACATGACACAGTTACACATCTTACATTGTCACATGACACAGTTACACATCTTACATTGTCACATGACACAGTTACACATCTTACATTGTCACATGACACAGTTACACATCTTACATTGTCACATGACACAGTTACACATCTTACATTGTCACATGATACAGTTACACATCTTACGTTGTCACATGACAGTTACACATCTTACATTGTCACATGACACAGTTACACATCTTACATTGTCACATGACACAGTTACACATCTTACGTTGTCACATGATACAGTTACACATCTTACATTGTCACATGACACAGTTACACATCTTACATTGTCACATAACACAGTTACACATCTTACATTGTCACATGACACAGTTACACATCTTACATTGTCACATGATACAGTTACACATCTTACATTGTCACATGACACAGTTACACATCTTACATTGTCACATGACACAGTTACACATCTTACATTGTCACATGACACAGTTACACATCTTACATTGTCACATGATACAGTTACACATCTTACATTGTCACATGACACAGTTACACATCTTACGTTGTCACATGATACAGTTACACATCTTACATTGTCACATGACACAGTTACACATCTTACATTGTCACATGACACAGTTACACATCTTACATTGTCACATGACACAGTTACACATCTTACGTTGTCACATGATACAGTTACACATCTTACATTGTCACATGACACAGTTACACATCTTACATTGTCACATAACACAGTTACACATCTTACATTGTCACATGACACAGTTACACATCTTACGTTGTCACATGATACAGTTACACATCTTACATTGTCACATGACACAGTTACACATCTTACATTGTCACATGACACAGTTACACATCTTCCGTTGTCACATGATACAGTTACACATCTTACATTGTCACATGACACAGTTACACATCTTACGTTGTCACATGATACAGTTACACATCTTACATTGTCACATGACACAGTTACACATCTTACATTGTCACATAACACAGTTACACATCTTACATTGTCACATGACACAGTTACACATCTTACGTTGTCACATGATACAGTTACACATCTTACATTGTCACATGACACAGTTACACATCTTACATTGTCACATGACACAGTTACACATCTTCCGTTGTCACATGATACAGTTACACATCTTACATTGTCACATGACACAGTTACACATCTTACGTTGTCACATGATACAGTTCCACACAGTTATGTCTGCCACTAAAAGATATCAGAGGGTGTTTTAATTTCCTTCATGAGACTTGTGATGTGTGATCAGAGTGTGACAGCAGAGGGAACAACTAATAGAACACAGCATGTACAATATTCTACTCTTCTTCTTCTTCTTCTTCCTCTTATTATTATTCTCCCTATTATTTTCTTTCTTCTTCTTCTTGTTCCTCTTCTTGTTCCTCTTTTCACCTTCTTCTTCTTCTACTTCCTCTTTTCTTCTTCTTCCTCCTCTCCTTTTTATCTTCTTCTTCTTGTTTTTCTTCTTCTTCTTCTTCTTCTTTTCTTCTTCTTCCTCCTTCTTCTTTTTTTCTCCTCTTCTTTTTATTACTCTTCTTCTTCTTCTTCCTCTTCTTCTTCCTATTTTCTTCTTCTTCTTCCTCTTCTCTCCTTCTCCTTCTTCTTCTTCCTCCTTCCATCTTCTTTTTCTTCTTCCTCCTCTTTTCTTCTTCTCCTTCTTCTTCTTCTTCTTCTTCTTCCTCTTCTTCTTCCTATTTTCTTCTTCTTCCTCCTCTTCTCTCCTCCTTTTTCTTCTTCTTCTTCCTCTTTCCACCTTCTTTTTCTTCTTCCTCCTCTTTTCTTCTTCTTCTTCTTGCTCTTTCCACCTACTTCTTCTTATTCTTCTTCTTCTTCTTCTTCTTCCTCTTCTCTCCTTCTTCTTCTTCTTATTTTTCTTCCTCCTCTTTTTTTCTTCTTCCTCTTCTTCTTCCTATTTTCTTCTTCTTCCTCCTCTTCTCTCCTTCTTCTTCTTCTTCCTCCTCCTCGTTTTCTTATTATTATTATTATTATTATTATTCCTCTTTTCTTCTTCTTCTTCTTCTTCTTCCTCCTCTTTTCTTCTTCTTCTTCTTCTTCTTCTTCTTCTTCTTCTTCTTCCTCCTCCTCTTTTCTTCTTCTGCCTCTCCTTTTTCTTCTTCTTTTTCTTTTTTTTCTTCTTCTTCTTCCTCTTTTCACCTTCTTCTTCTTCTTCCTCTTCTCTCTTTCTTCTTCTTCTTCCTCTTTTCCTCTTCTTCCTCCTCTTCTCTCCTTCTTCTTCTTCCTCTTTTCTTCTTCTTCTTCTTCCTCCTCTTTTCTTCTTCCTCCTCCTCTCTGTTTTCTTCTTCTTCTTCTTCTTCTTCTTCTTCTTCTTCTTCTTCTTCTCCTTCCTCTCCTTTTTCTTCTTCTTCTTCCTCTCCTTTTTCTTCTTCTTCTTTTTCCTCCTCTTCTTATTACTCTTCTTATTCTTACATTTCTTCTTATTTCTCTTCTTCTTCCTCTCCTTTTTCTTCTTCTGCATGTTCTTTTTCTTCTTCTTCTTCTTCTTTCTCCTCTTCTTCTTCTTCCTCTTCTTCTTCTCCGTCATCTTCTTCTTCTTTTTCCTCTTCTTCTTCTTCATTATTTTTACTTCTCTGAATAACTCTAGCTTCCTTCTTTCTTTCTTTCCTTCATTTGTTCCACACCTTTCACTCCTCTTCCTTTAATCCCTATTTCTTTCTTTCTCTCTCTCTCTCTGTCTCTCAGAGGGAGTGAGATCAGCAAGAGTGTGATGAGTTGCAACAAGTGTGCTGCAGCACATCCACAGTCTGCACTAAATCCCTCTAAGTGGACTTGGCAAGCAGCGAGTGGCGAGTAAAAAAAGAGTGCACTAAGTAGGAAGGAAAGAAGGAAAGGGTCAGCAAGACAAACTGCTGCATCAGCACAAAGCAACCCACTGGAATCAACCTGAACATTCTCACAGAGTGTTTTTAGTCCTGTAAGTTGGAGATAAGCTTCTTTTTTTTTTTTTTTTTTACAACAATGATTTGCACGCGCATGTGTGTTAGTGTGTGTGTGTGTGTGAGAATGTGTGTAAAGCAAAGTTGCCATCAAACGTGAGGGTCTGGCGTGTGTCGCCTTCATCACCGATTTCCAATGTCCAAATCAAGTCAGGCAGAAAAAGACTTGGAGAGTCCCGACCCGGCGCCCACAGAGAAATGGTCTCAGTCCTCAGGAAGGTCTCATGAAGACTAATGAAGCCTGCAAATAGACTGCATCCTGTTTGCCATCAAAAAACAGAGCTTGAACAATATCAGGAATAAAAGCCTCGTCGTCACGTCTGCTGTAGAAAAGATGTGTGTGTGAATGGACAAACATGCAATACAGTATGTGTCTTTGGATGGTCAAATCGTTACTGTGTGTGACTGGACAAACACAGAACGTGTCGGTTTAAATGGTCTGATCTTTACAGTACTGAATGTGGCGCGGTTGGGAGAGTGGCCATGCCAGCAACCTGAGGGTTCCTGGTTCAATCCCCACCTTCTACCAACCTAGTCACATCAGTTGTGTCCTTGAGCAAGACACTTCACCCTTGCTCCTGATGGGTCCTGGTTAGGGCCTTGCATGGCAGCTCCCGCCATCAGTGTGTGAATGTGGAAATAGTGTCAAAGCGCTTTGAGTACCTTGAAGGTAGAAAAGCGCTCTACAAGTATAACCCATTTACCATCGTGTCAGATGTTGGTTACACACATGTGTATGATCGAAGAGACATACATTTGTTGAATGAGTACATGCAAATTGACATGAGAAAGTTGGATGAAGAGTTCTGTTAGTAACTGGTTAAGTCCACACTGCATGCTGGTTTGAAAGCCAGAGGTGGTGCAACAAAACACTCATGGCATTTTCATCATCTTTTTCCTCAGAATTATGAGTGATTCCATAATCTTTTTAATTTTTTTTTTTTTTGTGATTCCATAATTAACACTCAAAAAATGTAACTGTTACTGACAACAACTATTTATTTTCTTGATTTATTTCAGTGTTTTTTTAAAGTCAGAAAATTGCCATTTCAAAAGATTATAGTTTTGTTTGTTATCTGCTATTTTCCTACAAAATGAAACAACTACATGAACATTTCCCAGTCTACTGATTCCATCAGTTTTGTCAAAGGTTGTAAAAACAGAAAAAAAGAAGAAGGAAAAAAAGTAGTTTAAGTCCACACTGCATGCTGGTTTGAAAGCCAGAGGTGGTGCAACAAAATACTCGTGGCGTTTTCATGAGTCCATCACCTTTTTCCTCAGAATTGAGTGATTCCATCATTTATTAATTTTTTTTTGAGTGATTCCATAATTAACACTCAAAAAATGAAACTGTTACTGACAACAACTATTTATTTTTTTGATTTATTTTAGTGTTTTTTTAAAGCCAGAACATTGCCATTTCAAATGATTATAGTTTTGTTTATCTGCTCTTTTCCTACAAAATGAAACAACAACATGAGCATTTCCAAGTCTACTGATTCAGTCAGTTTTGCCAAAGGTTGCAAAAACAGGAAAAAAAAAAAGCAGCTTAACCTCTTCTTATTTTTTTTCCTTCCAAATACAATCTGGAGATAATATAATGGTACTAATAGTGGATGTCACTGCCAGAGGTGGTGAAACAAAACACTTGTGGTGTTTTCATGAGTCCATCATCTTTTTCCTCAGAATTGAGTGATTCCATAATTAACACTCGGTTACTGACAACAACTATTTATTTTCTTAATTTATTTTAGTGTTTTTTTTTAAAGCTAGAAAATTGCCATTTCAAATGATTATAGTTTTGTTTATCTGCTCTTTTCCAACAAAATGAAACAACTACATGAACATTTCCAAGTCTACTGATTCAGTCAGTTTTGCCAAAGGTTGCAAAAACAGAAAGAAAAAAAAAAATAAAGAAAAAAAGCAGCTTAACCTCTTCTTTTTTTCCTTCCAAATACAATACAAAGTGCTCTTTTCCTACAAAATTAAACAACATTTCCAAGTCTACTGATTCCATCAGTTTTGCCAAAAGTTGTAAAAACAGAAGAAGAAAAAAAGCAGCTTAACATCTTCTTCTTTTTTTTCTTCCAAATACAATCTGAAGGTAATATAATTGTACTAATAGTGGATGTCACTGGTTATGTCCACACTGCATGCTGGTTTGAAAGCCAGAGGTGGTGCAACAAAACACTTGTGGCATTTTCATGAGTCCATTATCTTTTTCCTCAGAATTTAGTGATTGCATAATTTTATTATAATTATTATTTTTTTTTTTTGAGTGATTACATAATTAACACTCAAAACAATTTAACTGTTACTGACAACAACTATTTATTGTCTGGATTTATTTGAGTGTTTTATTTAAAGCCAGAAAATTGCCATTTCAAATGATTATAGTTTTGTTATCTGCTCTTTTCCTACAAAATGAAACAACATATCCAAGTCTACTGATTCCATACGTTTTGCCAAAGGTTGCAAAAACAGAAAGAAAAAAAAAAAAAAAAAAAAAAGCAGCTTACTTAACCTCTTCTTCTTTTTTTCCTTCCAAATACAATCTGGAGGTAATATAATGGTACTAATAGTGGATGTCACTGGTTAAGTCCACACTGCATGCTGGTTCGAAAGCCAGAGGTGGTGCAACAAAACACTTGTGGTGTTTTCATGAGTCCATCAAATTTTTCCTCAGAATTGAATGATTCCATAATTAACACTCTGTTACTGACAACAACTATTTATTTTCTTGATTTATTTTAGTGTTTTTTTAAACCCAGAAAATTGGCATTTCAAATGATTATAGTTTTGTTTGTTATCTGCTCTTTTCCTACAAAATTAAACAACATTTCCAAGTCTACTGATTCCATCAGTTTTGCCAAAAGTTGTAAAAACAGAAGAAGAAAAAAAGCAGCTTAACCTCTTCTTCTTTTTTTTCTTCCAAATACAATCTGAAGGTAATATAATTGTACTAATAGTGGATGTCACTGGTTAAGTCCACACTGCATGCTGGTTTGAAAGCCAGAGGTGGTGCAACAAAACACTTGTGGTGTTTTCATGAGTCCATCAAATTTTTCCTCAGAATTGAATGATTCCATAATTAACATTCTGTTACTGACAACAACTATTTATTTTCTTGACTTATTTTAGTGTTTTTTTAAACCCAGAAAATTGCCATTTCAAATTATTACAGTTTTGTTTATCTGCTCTTTTCCTGCAAAATTAAACAACATTTCCAAGTCTACTGATTCCATCACATTTGCCAAAGGTTGAAAAAACAGAAGAAAAAAAAGCAGCTTAACCTCTTCTTCTTTTTTTTCTTCCAAATACAATCTGAAGGTAATATAATTGTACTAATAGTGGATGTCACTGGTTAAGTCCACACTGCATGCTGGTTTGAAAGCCAGAGGTGGTGCAACAAAATACTCATGGCGTTTTCATGAGTCCATCACCTTTTTCCTCAGAATTGAGTGATTCCATCATTTATTAATTTTTTTTTGAGTGATTCCATAATTAACACTCAAAAAATGAAACTGTTACTGACAACAACTATTTATTTTTTTGATTTATTTTAGTGTTTTTTTAAAGCCAGAACATTGCCATTTCAAATGATTATAGTTTTGTTTATCTGCTCTTTTCCTACAAAATGAAACAACGACATGAACATTTCCAAGTCTACTGATTCAGTCAGTTTTGCCAAAGGTTGCAAAAACAGGAAAAAAATAAAAATTTAAAATTTTTTAAAAAAGCAGCTTAACCTCTTCTTATTTTTTTCCTTCCAAATACAATCTGGAGGTAATATAATCGTACTAATAGTGGATGTCACTGCCAGAGGTGGTGAAACAAAACACTTGTGGTGTTTTCATGAGTCCATCATCTTTTTCCTCAGAATTGAGTGATTCCATAATTAACACTGACAACAACTATTTATTTTCTTAATTTATTTTAGTGTTTTTTTTAAAGCCAGAAAATTGCCATTTCAAATGATTATAGTTTTGTTTATCTGCTCTTTTCCAACAAAATGAAACAACTACATGAACATTTCCAAGTCTACTGATTCCATCAGTTTTGCCAAAAGTTGTAAAAACAGAAGAAAAAAAAGCAGCTTAACCTCTTCTTCTTTTTTTCCTTCCAAATACAATCTGGAGGTAATATAATGGTACTAATAGTGGATGTCACTGGTTAAGTCCACACTGCATGCTGGTTTGAAAGCCAGAGGTGGTGCAACAAAACACTTGTGGCATTTTCATGAGTCCATTATATTTTTCCTCAGAATTTAGTGATTGCATAATTTTATTATAATTTTTTTTTTTTTTTTTGAGTGATTACATAATTAACACTCAAAAAATTTTAACTGTTACTGACAACAACTATTTATTGTCTGGATTTATTTGAGTGTTTTATTTAAAGCCAGAAAATTGCCATTTCAAATGATTATAGTTTTGTTATCTGCTCTTTTCCTACAAAATTAAACAACATATCCAAGTCTACTGATTCCATATGTTTTGCCAAAGGTTGCAAAAACAGAAAAAAAAAGAAAAAAAAAAAAAAAGCAGCTTACTTAACCTCTTCTTCTTTTTTTCCTTCCAAATACAATCTGGAGGTAATATAATGGTACTAATAGTGGATGTCACTGGTTAAGTCCACACTGCATGCTGGTTTGAAAGCCAGAGGTGGTGCAACAAAACACTTGTGGTGTTTTCATGAGTCCATCAAATTTTTCCTCAGAATTGAATGATTCCATAATTAACACTCTGTTACTGACAACAACTATTTATTTTCTTGATTTATTTTAGTGTTTTTTTAAACCCAGAAAATTGCCATTTCAAATGATTATAGTTTTGTTTATCTGCTCTTTTCCTACAAAATTAAACAACATTTCCAAGTCTACTGATTCCATCAGTTTTGCCAAAAGTTGTAAAAACAGAAGAAGAAAAAAGCAGCTTAACCTCTTCTTCTTTTTTTTCTTCCAAATACAATCTGAAGGTAATATAATTGTACTAATAGTGGATGTCACTGGTTAAGTCCACACTGCATGCTGGTTTGAAAGCCAGAGGTGGTGCAACAAAACACTTGTGGTGTTTTCATGAGTCCATCAAATTTTTCCTCAGAATTGAATGATTCCATAATTAACATTCTGTTACTGACAACAACTATTTATTTTCTTGACTTATTTTAGTGTTTTTTTAAACCCAGAAAATTGCCATTTCAAATTATTACAGTTTTGTTTATCTGCTCTTTTCCTGCAAAATTAAACAACATTTCCAAGTCTACTGATTCCATCACGTTTGCCAAAGGTTGAAAAAACAGAAGAAAAAAAAGCAGCTTAACCTCTTCTTCTTTTTTTTCTTCCAAATACAATCTGAAGGTAATATAATTGTACTAATAGTGGATGTCACTGGTTAAGTCCACACTGCATGCTGGTTTGAAAGCCAGAGGTGGTGCAACAAAATACTCATGGCGTTTTCATGAGTCCATCACCTTTTTCCTCAGAATTGAGTGATTCCATCATTTATTAATTTTTTTTTGAGTGATTCCATAATTAACACTCAAAAAATGAAACTGTTACTGACAACAACTATTTATTTTTTTGATTTATTTTAGTGTTTTTTTAAAGCCAGAACATTGCCATTTCAAATGATTATAGTTTTGTTTATCTGCTCTTTTCCTACAAAATGAAACAACGACATGAACATTTCCAAGTCTACTGATTCAGTCAGTTTTGCCAAAGGTTGCAAAAACAGGAAAAAAATCAAAATAAATTTTTTTTTAAAAAAAAGCAGCTTAACCTCTTCTTATTTTTTTCCTTCCAAATACAATCTGGAGGTAATATAATCGTACTAATAGTGGATGTCACTGCCAGAGGTGGTGAAACAAAACACTTGTGGTGTTTTCATGAGTCCATCATCTTTTTCCTCAGAATTGAGTGATTCCATAATTAACACTGACAACAACTATTTATTTTCTTAATTTATTTTAGTGTTTTTTTTAAAGCCAGAAAATTGCCATTTCAAATGATTATAGTTTTGTTTATCTGCTCTTTTCCAACAAAATGAAACAACTACATGAACATTTCCAAGTCTACTGATTCCATCAGTTTTGCCAAAAGTTGTAAAAACAGAAGAAAAAAAAGCAGCTTAACCTCTTCTTCTTTTTTTTCCTTCCAAATACAATCTGGAGGTAATATAATGGTACTAATAGTGGATGTCACTGGTTAAGTCCACACTGCATGCTGGTTTGAAAGCCAGAGGTGGTGCAACAAAACACTTGTGGTGTTTTCATGAGTCCATCAAATTTTTCCTCAGAATTGAATGATTCCATAATTAACACTGTGTTACTGACAACTATTTATTTTCTTGATTCATTTTAGTGTTTTTTTAAACCCAGAAAATTGCCATTTCAAATGATTATAGTTTTTTTTTTGTTATCTGCTCTTTCCCTACAAAATTAAACAACATTTCCAAGTCTACTGATTCCATCAGTTTTGCCAAAAGTTGTAAAAACAGAAGAAAACAAAAGCAGCTTAACCTCTTCTTCTTTTTTTCCTTCCAAATACAATCTGAAGGTAATATAATGGTACTAATAGTGGATGTCACTGGTTAAGTCCCCACTGCATGCTGGTTTGAAAGCCAGAGGTGGTGCAACAAAACACTCGTGGCGTTTTCATGAGTCCATCAAATTTTTCCTCAGAATTGAATGATTCCATAATTAACACTCTGTTACTGACAACTATTTATTTTCTTGATTCATTTTAGTGTTTTTTTAAACCCAGAAAATTGCCATTTCAAATGATTATAGTTTTTTTTTTGTTATCTGCTCTTTCCCTACAAAATTAAACAACATTTCCAAGTCTACTGATTCCATCAGTTTTGCCAAAAGTTGTAAAAACAGAAGAAAACAAAAGCAGCTTAACCTCTTCTTCTTTTTTTCCTTCCAAATACAATCTGAAGGTAATATAATCGTACTAATAGTGGATGTCACTGGTTAAGTCCCCACTGCATGCTGGTTTGAAAGCCAGAGGTGGTGCAACAAAACACTTGTGGCGTTTTCATGAGTCCATCATCTTTTTCCTCAGAATTGAGTGATTCCATAATTAACACTCTGTTACTGACAACAACTATTTATTTTCTTGATTTATTTTAGTGTTTTTTTAAACCCAGAAAATTGCCATTACAAATTATTATAGTTGTGTTTGTTATTTGCTCTTTTCCTACAAAATTAAACAACATTTCCAAGTCTACTGATTCCATCAGTTTTGCCAAAAGTTGTAAAAACAGAAGAAAACAAAAGCAGCTTAACCTCTTCTCCTTTTTTTTCTTCCAAATACAATCTGAAGGTAGTATAATTGTACATAATAATAATTATATATATAATTGTGGTTAGGTCCACACTGCATGCTGGTTTGAAAGCCAGAGGTGGTGCAACAAAACACTTGTGGCATTTTCATGAGTCCATTATCTTTTTCCTCAGAATTTAGTGATTGCATAATTTTATTATAATTATTATTATTTATTTATTTATTTTTTTATTGATTCCATAATTAACACTCAAAAAAATTAAACTGTTACTGACAACATCTATTTATTTTCTGGATTTATTTGAGTGTTTTTTTAAAGCCAGAAAATTGCCATTTCAAATGATTATAGTTTTGTTATGTGCTCTTTTCCTACAAAATGAAACAACATATCCAAGTCTACTGATTCCATCCGTTTTGCCAAAGGTTGCAAAAACAGAACAAAAAAAAAAAGCAGCTTACTTAACCTCTTCTTCTTTTTTTCCTTCCAAATACAATCTGGAGGTAATATAATCGTACTAATAGTGGATGTTAACGTGTGTGCCAGTAAGTCACAATACATGTTTACTCGTGGGCCCGTGTGGCCTCAGGGTCCTGGTGTCCCTCTTTCCTCCTTGCACCTGAAGGCACCATTCAACCCACCGAAATAGCAGCATTAAAAACCCCAGCCTCGGTCCTGCAGCCATGAGACCACCAAGTCTATTTACCTTTCTGTCTGCGTGTTGAATAGGGAAGGTTATTCATGGAGCAATTCAAAGACAATTAAAAGAAAATATAAAATGAATCATCATAATAACCGTGTCACACCTCTCCACGTCTTGTTTACATGCGTCTTTGAAACGGGCACGAGGTCGTCCCGTGGGGTTGAGATCCCTCGCCATGAGCTGAGTCCTTGGTCACGGTTCCATTCTTCTAACGCGACCGAGCCAAGGGAGGCGGCGTTCTCCGAGGGTCGTAAACATGCCGTCTATATCGGCACGTTTCAACACTTCAAGATTGGACACGTTGTCCTCCCACCTGATGTGCAGACTGCGGCGGAGACGCCTCAAGTGAAAACTGTTGAGCTTCCTTTCATGCGTCTGTGGTCCGTGATGCCATATGCACAATTAAATACAAGGGTTTTTCAGGCTGGATTTGAACAATATAGTATATACATATATACCTCTATATGTATATATGTATATACTATACATACATAAATATATATACTTTTTTATCTGAATTAATGAAAAAAAAAAAAAACGTTTTAGACCAGGGGTTGATCGCGAGCTACCGGTCGATCTCGGAGGGTGTGTCAGTCGATCACCAGCCAGGCATTAAAAAAATAGTCCTAAAAATGAGCGATCATAAATCTTCACTATGACGTCACTTTCGTCACTTGATTGACATTCACGGCACCCGAGGGTCTTCTGAGATGACGCTGGCTGCTGCCAGCTCATTAAAATTACCGACTAGAAGGCGAGAAACACTTTATTTCAACAGACTCTGGTGCCGTACCTGTCGTCAAAACTCCAAAGACCGACTGCACAGTTGCACAGTTGCGCTAACAAAATAAGAGTCTCAGAAATCTGGCGTGTACAAGCTAGCAAGCTACGGAGTTTGCCGACAATGTATTTCTTGTAAAGTGTATACAAAGGAGTACGGAAGCTGGACAAATAAGATGCCAAAAACCAACCACTTTCATGTGGTATTGGACAGAAAGGAGGACTTTTTTTCTCCTCCATTCGAAAATGCGGACATTATCAGCACCACTGTCTGATTCCTATCAATGCAAGTCATCAGAATCAGGTAATACACCAACTTATATTCTTGTCTTCATAAAAGAAAGGAATCTATATGTGTTAAACATGCTTGTATTATCTTTAAACACCTTTAACTTATTAACAATATTAACTATATGTGTTAAACATGCTTGTATTATCTTTAAACACCTTTAAGTTGTTAACAATATTAACTATATGTATTAAACATTCTTGTATTATCATTAAACACCTTTAATTTTTTAACAATATTAACTATGTGTTAAACATGCTTGTATTATCATTAAACACCTTTAATTTTTTAACAATATTAACTATGTGTTAAACATGCTTGTATTATCATTAAACACCTTTAACTTGTTAACAATATTAACTATGTGTTAAACATGCTTGTATTATCATTAAACACCTTTAACTTGTTAACAATATTAACTATATGTATTAAACATGCTTGTATTATCATTAAACACCTTTAATTTTTAAACAATATTAACTATATGTGTTAAACATGCTTGCATTATCATTAAACACCTTTAACTTGTTAACAAAAACATATATTTCATAAATAAGTAAATGTAAATTATATATATGAATGAGGTAGATCCCACGACTTGATCAATTGAAAAGTAGCTCGCCTGCAGAAAAAGTGTGAGCACCCCTGTTTTAGACCATCTCCATGCACCCAGAAGTAGCTTTTCTAACCTGTAACCTCAAAAAGGTTCATGATAATTATTATACCAAATAATACATTGCAAAAATTGGTTTGAATCAAGAACCGTGTGTGTATATATATTTGTATTTATATGTGTGTATATATATATGTGTGAATATATATATATATATATATATATATATATATATATATATATATATATATATATATATATATATATATATATATATATATATATATATATATATATATATATATATTTACATATAAAATGTGTGTATATATGTATATAAATATGTATATATGTGTGTATGTACAAACCCCGTTTCCATATGAGTTGGGAAATTGTGTTCGATGTAAATATAAACGGAATACAATGATTTGCAAATCATTTTCAACCCATATTCAGTTGAATATGCTACAAAGACAACATATTTGATGTTCAAACTGATAAACTTTTTTTTTTTTTTTTTTGCAAATAATCATTAACTTTCGAATTTGATGCCAGCAACACGTGACAAAGAAGTTGGGAAAGGTGGCAATAAATACTGATAAAGTTGAGGAATGCTCATCAAACACTTATTTGGAACATCCCACAGGTGAACAGGCAAATTGGGAACAGGTGGGTGCCATGATTGGGTATAAAAGTAGATTCCATGAAATGCTCAGTCATTCACAAACAAGGATGGGGCGAGGGTCACCACTTTGTCAACAAATGCGTGGGCAAATTGTTGACCAGTTTAAGAAAAACCGTTCTCAACCAGCTATTGCAAGGAATTTAGGGATATCACCATTTACGGTCCGTAATATCATCAAAGGGTTCAGAGAATCTGGAGAAATCACTGCACGTAAGCAGCTAAGCCCGTGACCTTCAATCCCTCAGGCTGTACTGCATCAACAAGCGACATCAG
>NC_084572.2:30321802-30331802 GCF_033978685.3 Nerophis lumbriciformis | reverse complement strand
GTGTGTGTGTGTGTGTGTGTGTGTGTGTGTGTGTGTGTGTGTGTGTGTGTGTGTGTAAGTATTGAGTTGCTCTGCAGGCAAGGCAAACAGAGTTCAACTCTCCAAGTGTTGTTGACAGAGAAGGAGTTTGTTGCGTCTTCGCTGCACTGGCCTCTGGGGGAAACTCAAAGCCAGGTCGCTTCTAGCCAGGGAAAATAATCCGCATTAGAATGATTGTGTTTGAGAGAGCGAAGACAAATTTGTACTATTTCTGGTCCTCAAATTCACCATACTTCACCATGCGGAGCAGACAGCATCTCCAAGATGTTGTCCAGTTTGCAACTTTTTGTGTCTTTTGTGGGATTTGTGTGTTTTTTGTGATGTGTGTGCTTTGTGTGTTGTATGATTTGTTTCTTTAAAGTGATAGTTTGTTTTGTGTGTTTTGTTTGTTTTGTGTGATTTGTGTGTTTTCTCAGATTTGTGTATTTTCTTTGATTTGTGTGTGTTGTGTGTGCTGTACGATTACTTTGTTTCGTGTTTTCTGTGTTTTCTGTGATTTATGTTTTTTTGTGTGTTTTGACTGATTTGCGTGTTTTGTTTGAAATGTGTGATTTGTGTGTTCTCAATGATTTGTGTGTTTTTGTGTTTTGAGGGATTTGTGTGTTTTGTGTCTCATCTGTGTGTTTTGTGTCTCATCTGTGATTTGTGTGTTTTCTGTGATTTGTGTGTTTTGTGTGTTCGGTGTGATTAGACTGTTTTGTGGAATTTGTTGGTTTTGTGGGATTTGTTGGTTTTGTGTGTTGTGTGTCTTTTGTGGGATTTGTGTGTTTTCTGTGACTTGTGTGTTTTTTGTGTTTTGATTGATTTGTGTGTTTTTTGTGATGTGTGTTTTGTGTGTTGTATGATTTGTTTCTTTAATGTGATTAGTTTGTTTTGTGTGTTTTGTTTGTTTTGTGTGATTTGTGTGTTTTCTCAGATTTGTTTGTTTTTTCGGATTTGTGTGTTTTCTGTGATTTGTGTGTTGTGTGTTCTGTGTGATTAGTTTGTTTTGTGTTTTGTGGGTTTTCTGTGATTTATGGTTTTTTTGTGTTTTAAGTGATTTGCGTGTTTTGTGTGAAATGTGTGATTTGTGTGTTCTCTATGATTTGTGTATTTTTGTGGGGGATGTGTCCATATGTCAATGGTGTGTGAGTGTTTGTAAATCTTGAGTTGCTCTGCAGGCAAGGCAAACAGAGTTCAACTCTCCAAGTGTTGTTGACAGAGAAGGAGTTTGTTGCGTCTTCGCTGCACTGGCCTCTGGGGGAAACTCAAAGCAATAACCTCGCCAGGTCGCTTCCAGCCAGGGAAAATAATCCGCATTAGAATGATTGTGTTTGAGAGAGCGAAGACAAATTTGTACTATTTCTGGTCCTCAAATTCACCATACTTCACCATGCGGAACAGACAGCATCTCCAAGATGTTGTCCAGTTTGCAACCTTTTGTGTCTTTTGTGGGATTTGTGTGTTTTCTGTTATTTGTGTGTGTTTTGAGTTTTTTGTGTGTTTTGTTTGTTTTGTGTGATTTGTGTGTTTTCTGTGATTTGTGTGTGTTGTGTGTTCTGTATGATTACTTTGTTTTGTGTTTTCTGTGTTTTTTGTGATTTATGTTTTTTTGGTGTTTTGAGTGATTTGCGTGTTTTGTGTGAAATGTGTGATTTGTGTGTTCTCTATGATTTGTGTGTTTTTGTGTTTTGGGCTATTTGTGTGTTTTGCGTCATTTCTGTGTGTTTTTGTGTTTTCTGTGATTTGTGTGTTTTCTCAGATGTGTGCGTTTTCTGTGATTTGTGTGTTCGTTGTGATTAGACTCTTTTGTGGGATTTCTTGGTTTTGTGGGATTTGTTGGTTTTGTGTGTTGTGTGTCTTTTGTGGGATTTGTGCATTTCCTGTGACTTGTGTTTTTTTTGTGTTTTGAGTGATTTGTGTGTTTTTGTGATGTGTGTTTTGTGTGTTCAATATACTTAACCATGCAGAGCAGACAGCATCTCCAAGATGTTGTCCAGTTTGCAACTTTTTGTGTCTTTTGTGGGATTTGTGTGTTTTCTGTGATGTGTGTGTTTTCTGTGTTGTATGATTTGTTTCTTTAATGTGATTAGTTTGTTTTGTGTGTTTTGTTTGTTTTGTGTGATTTGTGTGTTTTCTCAGATTTGTGTGTTTTCTGTGATTTGTGTTTGTTGTGTGTTCTGTATGATTACTTTGTTTTGTGTTTTCTCTGTTTTCTGTGTTTCTGTGATGTGTGTGTTTTCTGTGTTGTATGATTTGTTTTTTAATGTGATTAGTTTGTTTTGTGTGTTTTGTTTGTTTTGTGTGATTTGTTTGTTTTCTCAGATTTGTGTGTTTTCTGTGATTTGTGTTTGTTGTGTGTTCTGTATGATTACTTTGTTTTGTGTTTTCTGTGATTTATTTTTGTGTTTTGAGTGATTTGTGTGTTTTGTGTGAAATGTGTGATTTGTGTGTTCTCTCTGATTTGTGTGTTTTTGTGTTTTGGGGGATTTGTGTGTTTTGTGTCATTCCTGTGTGTTTTTGTGTTTTCTGGGATTTGTGTGTTTTCTCAGATTTGTGTGTTTTCTGTGTTTTCTGTGATTTGTGTCTTTTCTGTGTTTTTTCTGTGTTTTCTGTGATTTATGTTTTTTTTGTGTGTTTTGAGTGATTTGCGTGTTTTGTGTCAAATGTGTGATTTGTGTGTTCTCTATGATTTGTGTGTTTTTGTGTTTTGGGGGATTTGTGTGTTTTGTGTCATTTCTGTGTGTTTTTGTGTTTTCTGTGACTTGTGTGTTTTCTCAGATTTGTGTGTTTCCTGTGTTCGGTGTGATTAGACTGTTTTGTGGGATTTTTTGGTTTTGTGAGATTTGTTGATTTTGTGTGTTTTGTGTCTTCTGTGGGATTTAAATGTTTTCAAATACGGAGATACGGAGAGAGAAGGGAGTGTGACGGCCTTCGCCTAGAGCCAAGAGAGAATAGTAAGATTAAGAATAATAATCAAATGCATAGGGAATTACGTTATATCATCAAGCAAATCCCCATACATTTCTTTTCATATATTATTCAGTGTTACACGCGGCCCTCGAGGGCAACCATAACAGCGATGTGGCCCTCAAGAAAAACGAGTTTGACGTGGCTGAAAAAGGCCTTACTTTACAGACGTGCTGGCTTTGTAGCATTATTAATTAAAGGCAGTCAACTATGAATACGCCTGTTTGCCCGCCAAGTACTTGAACCGGTGCCGAGTGTGAGACCGGACGTGATGTCACATGCAACAACGGTATCGAAATATAGTACCGGTGGATTTTACGTGAGTCGGTATGCGGCAGTTTCTTTTTCTTGCTTGTTCCCAACGAAGGCGGACACTTCACTCCTCTCTCCCTGACATTTCCCCGCCTCAACTTTTTTCTGAGCCTTTCTGTTCTCCAAAGGTAAACATGGAACTGAGTGACAGGTCCCTCAACGCGATTGACAAGATGTTCTCGCCGAGAAGCTCGTGTTCCGGGGGATATTTGACCGTCCTGACGGAACATTCGCTGCTATCTACATGACGGGGGCGTGGGAGAAGTGCGGGGTCATGTGCCTGGCGGTTCTTCCCAATGAGGACGCCAAAGTTATCTACTAGAACAACAGGGCATTCGCTGGTTGTCCTGGTGTATCGACAAATTACCTAGAAGCTGCCCGTCATTATGGATAAGCTAGGTAGGACTGCAGGCAATTTCTGATCTAAATTACAAACTGGATAACATCTCTGATAAGCTTTCTGCTCTGCAAGGGGAAATGACGATCAATTTTCGGGCTAAGAACAGATAATTAGATAATTAGTATCTACTTGCCCTGACCCAAACAACCTAATCTAGCAGGCTAGACTACTGCAACGCACTTCTTGTCGGGATCCCCAGCAAAAACATCCAGAAGCTACAATACATACAGAATAGTGCTGCTAGGATCCTGACGAGAGTGTGGAAATATGACCATATCACACCGACTCTCTAATCCCTTCACTGGCTTCCTGTTCCACTCAGGGTTGAATTCAAAGTCTCCCTACTAACCCACCAGTGCCTCCATGGAAATGCCCCCCTTCTACCTCAAAGAACTACTCACCCCCAAATCCTCCGGACAGGCTAACCTCCTCCAACCTCCGAGGACAAAGCTACGAACAATGGGAGACCGGGCTTTCTGCTCCGCCGCTCCCAGTCTGTGGAACGCTCTCCCTGACCACCTGAGGGCACCACAGACTGTGGATGCTTTAAAAAAAAAGGCTAAAAACCCCTTCTTTTTTTCTTTTTTCTTTTAATCATTTTTTTTAGATATATGCATACTAGTTTTAGCTATTTGGCTGTTCTAGTTTTTATCTTTATTATTTTTTTATTATCTTTTTATTTATTGTTTTATTTTTTGTATACACTGTAGCACTTTGAGGTTGTTTACTCAATGTAAAGTGCTTTTTACAAATAAAATCTATTATTATTATTATTATTAATCTCCACTCCGTTGTTCTTTTTAACCCTTGTGTAATGCTCATATTGTTGTTACTCAGCCAGCAGTTTGTGGGTCTGATGGACCCGTTGCATTTTGCCTTACAATCAAACACTTTTATGTTAAAATACTGAACAGATGTTTATTGGGATAAGGTAAACATCTGTTCAGTATTTTAACATAAAAGTGTTTGATTGGGATAAGGTAAACATCTGTTCAGTATTTTAACATAAAAGTGTTTGATTGTGAGGCATTAAAAGCCACAAAATGCAATGGGTCTGTCAGACCCACAAAAGCTGGCTGAGTAACAACAATATGAACGTTGCACGGAAAATTTCTCTGCCAGTTTCTGCATCCCACAGGGATTCTTCTTTTGTGTTTCTGCACCTGCGGTTCCCACACAAGGTTGCAACATTGTTTGTCAACACTGTCTGCTCTCATTTTCTCGCACATTTGACCCACTGATGTTCTGTGTACCTACACTCTGTCCTCCTCCTGTCTAGGCCTTCTCTCTCTCTCTGTGTGTGTGTGTGTGTGTGTGTGTGTGTGTGTGTGTGTGTGTGTGTGTGTGTGTGTGTGTGTGTGTGTGTGTGTGTGTGTGTGTGTGTGTGTGTGGTACACAGAACATCAATTTCCACACTTCTATTAGCCCCAGGTCCAGTGGACCCGGACATCTTATATGTAATATTTCAATAATTTGTGTGTTTTTGTGTTTTGAGTGATTTGCGTGTTTTGTGTGATATGTGTGATTTGTCTGTTCTCTGTGATGTGTGTGTTTTTGTGTTTTTAGGGATTTTTGTGTTTTGTGTGATTTCTGTGTGTGTTTGTGTTTTTTGTAATTTGTATGTTTTCTCATATTTGTGTGTTTTCTGTGATTTGTGTGTTTTGTGTGTTCTGTGTGATTAGACTGTTTTGTGGTATTGTTTGGTTTTGTGGGATTTGTTGGGTTTGTGTGTTTTGTGTCTTTTATGGGATTTTTGTGTTTTCTGTGACTTGTGTGTTTTTTGTGTTTTGAGTGATTTGTGTGTTTTTTGTGATGTGTGTTTTGTGTGTTGTATGATTTGTTTCTTTAATGTGAGTAGTTTGTTTTGTGTGTTTTGTTTGTTTTGTGTGATTTGTGTGTTTTCTGTCATTTGTGTGTGTTGTGTGGTCTGTATGATTACTTTGTTTTGTGTTTTCTGTGATTTATGTTTTTTTGTGTTTTGAGTGATGTGCGTGTTTTGTGTGAAATGTGTGATTTGTCTGTTCTCTATGATTTGTGTGTTTTTGTGTTTTGGGGGATGTGTGTGGTTTGTGTCATTTCTGTGTGTTTTTGTGTGTTGTGTGATTTTTGTGTTTTCTCAAATTTGTTAGTTTTCTGTGATTTGTGTGTTTTGTGTGTTCGATGTGATTAGACTGTTTTGTGGGATTTTTTGGTTTTGTGGGATTTGTTGGTTTTGCGTGTTGTGTGTCTTTTGTGGGATTTGTGTTTTCTGTGACTTGTGTGTTTTTTGTGTTTTGAGTGATTTGTGTGTTTTTTGTGAAGTGTGTTTTGTGTGTTGTATGATTTGTTTCTTTAATGTGATTAGTTTTTTGTGTGTTTTGTTTGTTTTCTCAGATTTGTGTGTTTTCTCAGATTAGTGTGTTTCTGTGATTTGTGTGTTGTATGATTTGTTTCTTTAATGTGATTAGTTTTTTGTGTGTTTTGTTTGTTTTCTCAGATTTGTATGTTTTCTCAGATTGGTGTGTTTCTGTGATTTGTGTGTGTTGTGTGTTCTGTGTGATTAGTTTGTTTTGTGTTTTCTGTGTTTTCTGTGATTTATGTTTTTTGCGTGTTTTGAGTGATTTGCGTGTGTTGTGTGCTATGTGTGTTCTCTATGATTTGTGTGTTTTGAAGAATTTGTGTGTTTTATGTGATTTCTGTGTGTTTTTTGTGTTTTCTGTGAATTGTGTGTTTTCTCAGATTTGTGTGTTTTCTGTGATTTGAGTATTCTGTGTGATTAGACTGTTTTGTGGGATTGGTGTGTTTTTGTTTTTTTTTTCTTTGGGATTTGTGTGTTTTCTGGGATTTGTGTTTTTTTGTGTTTTGAGTAATTTGTGTGTTTTTTGTGATTTGTGTGTTCTGTGTGATTTGTTTGTTCCGTGCGATGAGTGTGTTTTGTTTGTTTTGTGTGATTTGTGTGTTTTGTTTGTTTTGTGTGATTTGTGTGTTTTGTGTGTTGTATGATTTGTTTCTTTAATGTGATTAGTTTGTTTTGTGTGTTTTGTTTGTTTTGTGTGATTTGTGTGTTTTCTCACATTTGTGTGTTTTCTGTGATTTGTGTGTGTTGTGTGGTCTGTATGATTACTTTGTTTTGTGTTTTCTGTGATGGTGTGTGGTCATTAAATATGTATTCTGATATATGTTCTTCACGGGAAAATGAGCCAAAGTCAGTGAGTCTCAGTTCGAAAAATTAATTAATTGTATCATTTTTCTTTTAATAAAAAATGAAAACGGGTCCCACAGACCCGAACACGCAGTGACAAGCACTTAGACATCTGGTACCGAGGAAACTGGGTCGTTACCCACAAAAGCACCAAATGTGTTACCTATCTCTAGTAACCACAGAACTATCGATCCTTGTAGAAGCGTCGGGAAGACAAAAAAATGGGTTCCATGAGTGAAAGTAATAGGACAAAAAAACCCCGGTATTTTAGGGGCTAAGGTTGATAAGACCTCAACTCCTCAAATAAATGGTCCATTTGGATCCGTACGAGCTGGTGTGTTTAAGTACCCGGACAAATCATGCTCTTCTTCAACAGGTGGCCATTAGGCATGAAGAACACCACGGCTTAACCGCCGGAGAGCTTTTTAAACGCTACTCCAGTTGCTCTTTGGCACCATGCGGTAATGTCACATCTAGTTCCACCGCTTCTTTTGTCATCATTGTTCACAGCCTTCTGACTCATTTGAATGACGTGTCAGCCTTTGAGGCCCTGATGGTCTGACCGCCGTTATCTCACGGTCACCTGACTGTGAGACTTCGTCCAAGCGAACAAGAACGAAAGGGAAAGTCAGCCTCAGTGTGCAAGTTGGCCCAGAGTCTGACTTGGGGGCCACATTGATAGAAAAAAACATGTTTGGGGGTTTGTATGTGTATTAAAAACATTTCAAAAAATGTAATCACTAATATATATATACACTATGTATGTATGTATGTATATACAGTATATATATATATACAGAGGTGGGTAGTAACGTGCTACATTTACTCCGTTACATCTACTTGAGTGACTTTTGGGATAAATTGTACTTCTAAGAGTAGTTTTAAAGCAACATACTTTTACTTTTACTTGAGTATATTTATAGAGAAGAAACGCTACTTTTACTCCGCTACTTTTATCTACATTCAGCTCGCTACTCGCTACTAATTTTTATCGATCTGTTAATGCACGCTTTGTTTGTTTTGGTCTGTCAGACAGACCTTCATAGTGCCTGCGTTTCAACAAATACAGTCACTGGTGACGTTCACTCCGTTCCACCAATCAGATGCAGTCACTGGTGACGTTGGACCAATCAAACAGAGCCAGAAACAAGTTGAAAAACTTATTGGGGTGTTACCATTTAGTGGTCAATTGTACGGAATATGTACTGTACTGTGCAATCTACTAATACAAGTTCCAATCAATCAATCAAAAGTGTGAAGGAAAAAAGGCCATTTTTTATTTCAACCGTACACCCCGTCAAAAGCCTAAAGACTGACTGCACAGTTCCTGTCTTCACAATAAAAGTGCCGCTCCATCGCGCCTGCGCTTTCTAAATAAGAGTCTCCGAAAGCCTGCGCAAACAAGCTAGCAAGCTACGGAGTTTGCCGCCAATGTATTTCTTGTAAAGTGTATAAAAACGAATATGGAAGCTGGACATATAAGATGCCAAAAACCAACCACTTTCATGTGGTATTAGACAGAAAGGAGGAACTTTTTTTCTCTTCCATTTGAAAACGTGGACGTTTGTCATCACTACTGTCTGATTCCAATCAATGCAAGTCATCAGAATCAGGTAATACACCAACTTATATTCTTGTCTTCATGAAAGAAAGGAATCTATATGTGTTAAACATGCATGTATATTCATTAAAACACTATTAACATGTAAACAAAAACGGCAAAAAATATATATATAAATTATATACTGTATATATCAATGTATGTATATATATATATATATACCGTATATATATATATATATATATATATATATATATATATATATACACACACACACATATATACATATATATATATATATATATATATATATATACACACACACACATATATACATATATATATATATATATATATATATATATATACATACACATATATATATATATATATATATATATATATATATGTGTGTGTGTGTATATATATATATATATATATATATATATGTATATATGTGTGTGTGTGTGTGTGTGTGTATATATATATATATATATATATATATATATATATATATATATATATATATATATATATATATATATATATATATATATATATATATATATATATATATATGATATGTGTGTGTATGTTACTCATCAGTTACTCAGTACTTGAGTAGTTTTTTTACAACATACTTTTTACTTTTACTCAAGTAAATATTTGGGTGACTACTCCTTACTTTTACTTGAGTAATAAATCTCTAAAGTAACAGTACTCTTACTTGAGTACAATTTCTGGCTACTCTACCCACCTCTGTATATATATATATATATATATATATATATATATATATATATATATATATATATATATATATATATATATATATATATATATATATATATATATCCATCCATCCATCCATCCATCTTCTTCCGCTTATCCGAGGTCGGGTCGCGGGGGCAGCAGCCTAAGCAGGGAAGCCCAGACTTCCCTCTCCCCAGCCACTTCGTCCAGCTCCTCCCGGGGGATCCCGAGGCGTTCCCAGGCCAGCCGGGAGACATAGTCTTCCCAACGTGTCCTGGGTCTTCCCCGTGGCCTCCTACCGGTCGGACATGCCCTAAACACCTCCTTAGGGAGGCGCTCGGGTGGCATCCTGACCAGATGCCCGAACCACCTCATCTGGCTCCTCTCGATGCGGAGGAGCAGCGGCTTTACTTTGAGCTCCCCCCGGATGACAGAGCTTCTCACCCTATCTCTAAGGGAGAGCCCCGCCACCCGGCGGAGGAAACTCATTTCGGCCGCTTGTACCCGTGATCTTGTCCTTTCGGTCATAACCCAAAGCTCATGACCATAGGTGAGGATGGGAACGTAGATCGACCGGTAAATTGAGAGCTTTGCCTTCCGGCTCAGCTCCTTCTTCACCACAACGGATCGATACAGCGTCCGCATTACTGAAGACGCCGCACCGATCCGCCTGTCGATCTCACGATCCACTCTTCCCTCACTCGTGAACAAGACTCCGAGGTACTTGAACTCCTCCACTTGGGGCAAGATCTCCTCCCCAACCCGGAGATGGCACTCCACCCTTTTCCGGGCGAGAACCATGGAC
>NC_084572.2:30286802-30316802 GCF_033978685.3 Nerophis lumbriciformis | reverse complement strand
TCTCTTTGAAAATTTGGCACATGCGCTTCTTGGTATTCTCGCTGTTCCTTGGCGAGGCGCGACACACTGCCAGTCCGTCATCACGGTAAATACCAAGGTTCAGATTGAGGCTAGCAAGCTGGGAGAGGAGGAAACTCCCAACGAGTTCACACGTTTCTGCTCCGTCAAAACCTCCCATAGTGACGTCAAATGTTGCATTGTTCTTTTTTTGCCATGGTGTACTGTTGTGGATGAGAATGGAGTTTTTTGCGTGGATGATGATGTTTCTTTCGTTGCCTGTGATTGAGTCGTAGTCTGAGGCGAAGTCTAGTGCTTGAGTCAGTAGGTCTTGCGTGATGGAAGGGTAAAATTCCTCGATATCAAAGGAGATAAAGTTGTGCTGTTGTTTGTCTTGGATGTTGTTGAACCATTTGATTACTGCTGCTGTATTTCTCCATTGGTTGAGTGGTGTTTTGTCCTTGATTTTTGTGTTGACTCTGTCCAGGATTATTTTGCTGATTTTTCCTATTTCAGATTTAGTTGGGTTTATTAGTCGGCATGTTGGGTTATTTGCGAAGAAGGATGCGGTGGAAAGCACATTTTTTCCTCCACCCTGAAACAAAAGGAACGCAAAAGAAAACTTACGGATTCAAATCTACCAAGAACCCACCCACAGTTGAGGAACTAAAGGATTTTGAGAACGACATGCTCAAAATGATACAATCAGTCAAATTCAAGCCAATCCGTGCTTACAAACATCAGTTGTCTACCAATCTAAGGTAATACGCAAAGACATTAACACATCCGACACATATGTAGGATTAACCGAGGGAGAATTCAAAACCAGATGGAACAATCACAAGGCTTCTTTCAGGAACAAAAACCTGCGAAATACCACAGAACTCAGCAAACACATTTGGGACCTCAAAGACAATAATGTTGAATATTCAATAACATGGCAAATTCTTGCATCCAGCACACCTTACAATAGTGGTAATAAAAGATGCAACCTATGCTTGAAAGAGAAACTGTTTATTATTTACCGTCCAGACCTGTCATCCCTCAACAAGCGCAGCTAAATTGTAACAGCATGCCGCCACAGACGGAAACACCTCCTAGGTAACACATGAGCCAATCACCACGCCCCTACGCCAGCCTGTACCCACCCACTCTGTGCCCTATATAAACCATGGTATGCGAATGCTCCCATTAAAATCTCCTGATGATTGAGGGTACCCCCCCTCATGAAACAGGCCTGTAGAGATGAAATAGTCTTGTGATTTTTTTTTCTCCCACACATACATATATATATATATATATATATATATATATATATATATATATATCATCATTTTACTTTGATGACATAGTTCAAATTTTCCAGAAGTGCCTCAACTTGGAAATTTCTGGATCTGATGTTTAAAAGTGCAACATTTCAACATGCAAATTGTTACATCTCATGGTCCTACAAAAGTTGTAATATGCTTACTGATAGTTTTATTTGTTTGTATTCATATCCGTCCTTATGATCCTGAAGAATGAATTCTCTCTTAGCGTTCCATCATGTTGTTTGTGCTTACTCTAAATGTCTGCAGCCATGAAAATCCACAAAAATAGTGTAACATTTTATACAGAAAAATATGCGGCTATGGTCAGAAAGGTTGATACTAATGCACAATTATTCGCCCTGAATGACGTTTTATGATGTTTTCAAAGCATTCAGTTTGTATTGTAAAGGAAATGTCTGTAACATAAGTATGCCATTGGTGTTGATGCCATGAGGGGACTTGACAACCTGCATGACATACGAAATGAATGAATAGGCTCCGGCAATCAGTGTGTGTGTGTGTGTGTGTGTGTGTGTGTGTGTGTGTGTGTGTGTGTGTGTGTGTGTGCGTTTCAACGCAGCAATACGAGCACTCTTGTACAGAAGCGAGGTGTCACATGAGCATTTACTATTATTTATGATACTCTCTTTGGCATCCACTTTACATCCTCAGCATGTGTGTGATTTGTGTGTTTGGTGTGTTTGTGTTATTTGTGTGTGTTGTGTGATTTGTATGATTTGTTTTTTGTGTGATTTCTGTCTGTTGTGGGATTTCTGTGTTTTGTGTGATATGTGTTTTTTGTGTTTTGTGTGGTTTTTTTGTGTTTTTTGTGTGATTTGTGTGTTTCTGTGATTATTGTGTGTGTGATGTGTGATTTGTGTGTGTTGTATAATTCGTGTGATTTCTGTGTTTTGTGTGATGTGTGTTTTTTGTGTTTTGTGTGTTTTTTTGTTTGTGTATTTTTTGTGTTTTGTTTGCTTTGTGTGTTTTGTGTGATATGTGTGATTTGTGTGTTCTCTATGATTTGTGTGTTTTGTGTGATTTCTGTGTGTTTGATATTTTCTGTGATTTGTGTGTTTTCTCAGATTTGTGTGTTTTCTGTGATTTGTGTGTGTTTTGTGTGATTAGTTTGTTTTGTGTTTTGTGTGTTTTCTGTGATTTGTGTGTTTTTGTGTTTTTAGTGATTGGTGTGTTTTGTGTGATGTGTGTTTTTGTGTTTTGTGTGTTTTTTTGTTTGCTTTGTGTGTTTTGTGTGATGTGTGTGTTTTCTATGATTTGTGTTTTCTATCATTTGTGTGTTTTTGTGTTTTGAGTGATTTGCGTGTTTTGTGTGATATGTGTGATTTGTGCGTTCTCTATGATTTGTGTGTTTTTGTGTTTTTAGGGATTTTTGTGTTTTGTGTGATTGCTGTGTGTGTTTGTGTTTTCTGTGATTTGTATGTTTTCTCATATTTATGTGTTTTCTGTGATATGTGTGTTTTGTATGTTCTGTGTGATTAGACTGTTTTGTGGTAATGTTTGGTTTTGTGGGATTTGTTGGTTTTGTGTGTTTTGTGTCTTTTATGGGATTTTTGTGTTTTCTGTGACTTGTGTGTTTTTTGTGTTTTGAGTGATTTGTGTGTTTTTTGTGATGTGTGTTTTGTGTGTTGTATGATTTGTTTCTTTAATGTGATTAGTTTTTTGTGTGTTTTGTTTGTTTTGTGTGATTTGTGGGTTTTCTCAGATTTGTGTGTTTTCTCAGATTGGCATGTTTTCTGTGATTTGTGTGTGTTGTGTGTTCTGTGTGATTAGTTTGTTTTGTGTTTTGTGTGTTTTCTGTGATTTATGTTTTTTGTGTGTTTTTAGTGATTTGCGTGTGTTGTGTGATGTGTGTGTTCTCTCTGATTTGTGTGTTTTTGTGTCATGAAGAATTTGTGTGTTTTGTGTGATTTCTGTGTGTTTTTTGTGTTTTCTGTGATTTGTGTGTTTTCTCAGATTTGTGTGTTTTCTGTGATTTGTGTGTTCTGTGTGATTAGACTGTTTTGTGGGATTTTGTTTTGTTTTGAGTAATTTGTTGGTTTTGTGAGTTTTGTGTCTTTTTTAGGATTTGTGTGTTTTCTGTGATTTGTGTTTTTTTGTGTTTTGAGTGATTTGTGTGTTTTTTGTGATGTGTGTTTTGTGTGTTGTAGGATTTGTTTCTTTAATGTGATTAGTTTTTTGTGTGTTTTGTTTGTTTTGTGTGATTTGTGTGTTTTCTCAGATTTGTGTGTTTTCTCAGATTGGTGTGTTTTCTGTGATTTGTGTTTTTGTGTGTTTTGAGTGATTTGCGTGTGTGTTTTCTGTGATTTGTGTGTTTTCTCAGATTTGTGTGTTTTCTGTGATTTCTGTGTGTTTTTTGTGTTTTCTGTGATTTGTGTGTTTTCTCAGATTTGTGTGTTTTCTGTGATTTGTGTGTTCCGTGTGATTAGACTGTTTTGTGGGATTTTTTTGGTTTTGAGTAATTTGTTGGTTTTGTGTGTTTTGTGTCTTTTGTGGGATTTGTGTGTTTTCTGTGATTTGTGTTTTTTGTGTTTTGAGTAATTTGTGTGTTTTTTTGTGATTTGTGTGTTCTGAGTGATTTGTTTGTTTCGTATGATTGGTGTGTTTTGTGTCTTTTGTGTCTTTTGTGGGATTTGTGTGTTATCTGCAGTGTTGGGTTAGTTACTGAAAACCAGTAACTAGTTACAGTTACTAGTTACTTTATTTCAAAAGTAACTCAGTTACTAACTCAGTTACTTAAACCAAAAAGTAATGCGTTACTGTGAAAAGTAACTATTTAGTTACTTATATATATTTTTTTATTTTTTTTAAGGCCCCATTTAATGCCCTTTTAGCCTTCATTTTAGTACTGTTATTGCACTGGAGAATAATACAATCTGTTGATCAACTTGACATGCATTTGCATCACTGAACTCTGCTAAGCAATGTGCTCTACATACAACACACAAAGACAAAGATATGTTTTAAAGGGCCAATTTGTTTCAGACCAGAACAAATTGACAAAACTATTTTAAATAGCTGCAACTTAACATACATAAGTAACAAACAGCATAATAACAACATAGCTGTAAAACAAGAAAGGCACACACTACATACATAAAGCCTAACCAGGCGTTTTCTCAAGGAATTCTGAAATAAAATCATGTCTGAAGCCCAGAACACTCTACACATTTCCCCACTTAGTTTAGAGAAAAGGAAATATTAGCCTGGCCCACTAGTATCCCTCTTTAGGTTTGTGAACTTTATAGTCTAAATATTTAGAGTGATGTGATAATCAAACACTCTAAAAGTTTAAAATGAAAGAGTATATAAGAGAATTGACAGAGTGTGTGTACCTTCAGTGTGCAGTGCCTCATTAAAATCCAGCCGCTGTTGGAGATGGAGGTGAAGTGTGTGTCTCTTTACTAGCTTCGTCGAAGCATGTTGTTTTTGTCGCTGTTTCAGCATATTTGAAACTTACATTCAACTAAAATGTTCTTTTCTTTGTGGTCGATAAAAGAAACGTACTGAAAATATCTCCATTTTAAGAAACTCGGCTTCGGGGTTCGCCATGACGTCTTGATAGTAGACACAGACACGCCCCCTCCCACACACACACACTCACACACACACACGTACACACAGACAGCGCGCGGCGCGCCTTTTTTGTCGCCTCTTCAGCAGCGCTGCAACACTCAGATCTTCTCAGTTTCTAGCCAATACTACATAAAAAATAACGCAAAATAACGCAGTAACGCATCATGTAGTAACGGTAACGGAGTTACTGAATATAAAAAATAACGCGTTAGATTACTAGTTACCGCCGATAGTAACGGCGTTACAGTAACGCGTTACTTTGTAACGCGTTAGTCCCAACACTGGTTATCTGTGATTTGCGTTTTTTGTGTTTTGATTAATTTGTGTGTTTTTGTGATTTGTGTGTTCTGTGTGGTTTTTTTGTTCCGTGTGATGAGTGTGTTTTGTTTGTTTTGTGTGATTTGTGTGTTTTGTTTGTTTTGTGTGATTTGTGTGTTTTGCGTGATGCTGTGCTGGTCGTCTCTAAGGAGGAGAAGACAGGTAAAAATCAATAAAGGGAAGACTTTGATGGAGGGGCTGAATCCTGCTGGTATAAAAAGGTCTGCTACAGGAAGTATTCCCGCCCTCTTGGCCTCTCCATCACGCTCTCATGCTCCTTGTGTCTGACGTCAGCTTTTGTCTGACTAGTAGTTCATCCAGCGGCTGCAAAGGTCAGCCAGACAGCACATTTCATTTTCTTTACTGTTTGTCCCACAAATATTTCGATTTACTGTACTCTACTACAGTACTGTATCTATCGTACTGAACTACTACAGTACACTATCAATAATACTATACCATTACATTATATACTATATCTATCATACTGAACTACTACAGTACACTATCAATAATACTATACCACTACATTATATACTATATCTATCATACTGAACTACTACAGTACACTATCAATAATACTATACCACTACATTATATACTATATCTATCATACTGAACTACTACAGTACACTATCAATAATACTATACCACTACATTATATACTATATCTATCATACTGAACTACTACAGTACACTATCAATAATACTATACCACTACATTATATACTATATCTATCATACTGAACTACTACAGTACACTATCAATAATACTATACCACTACATTATATACTATATATATCATACTGAACTACTACAGTACACTATCAATAATACTATACCACTACATTATATACTATATCTATCATACTGAACTACTACAGTACACTATCAATAATACTATACCACTACAATATATACTATATCTATCGTACTGAACTACTACAGTACACTATCAATAATACTATACCACTACATTATATACTATATCTATCATACTGAACTACTACAGTACACTATCAATAATACTATACCACTACATTATATACTATATCTATCATACTGAACTACTACAGTACACTATCAATAATACTATACCACTACATTATATACTATATATATCATACTGAACTACTACAGTACACTATCAATAATACTATACCATTACATTATATACTATATCTATCATACTGAACTACTACAGTACACTATCAATAATACTATACCACTACATTATATACTATATCTATCATACTGAACTACTACAGTACACTATCAATAATACTATACCACTACATTATATACTATATATATCATACTGAACTACTACAGTACACTATCAATAATACTATACCACTACATTATATACTATAGCTATCATACTGAACTACTACAGTACACTATCAATAATACTAAACTACTACATTATGTACTATATCTATCATACTGAACTACTACAGTACACTATCAATAATACTATACCACTACATTATATACTATATCTATCATACTGAACTACTACAGTACACTATCAATAATACTATACCACTACATTATATACTATATCTATCATACTGAACTACTACAGTACACTATCAATAATACTATACCACTACATTATATACTATATATATCATACTGAACTACTACAGTACACTATCAATAATACTATACCATTACATTATATACTATATCTATCATACTGAACTACTACAGTACACTATCAATAATACTATACCACTACATTATATACTATATCTATCATACTGAACTACTACAGTACACTATCAATAATACTATACCACTACATTATATACTATATATATCATACTGAACTACTACAGTACACTATCAATAATACTATACCACTACATTATATACTATAGCTATCATACTGAACTACTACAGTACACTATCAATAATACTAAACTACTACATTATGTACTATATCTATCATACTGAACTACTACAGTACACTATCAATAATACTATACCACTACATTATATACTATATCTATCATACTGAACTACTACAGTACACTATCAATAATACTATACCACTACATTATATACTATAGCTATCATACTGAACTACTACAGTACACTATCAATAATACTAAACTACTACATTATGTACTATATCTATCATACTGAACTACTACAGTACACTATCAATAATACTATACCACTACATTATATACTACATATATCATACTGAACTACTACAGTACACTATCAATAATACTAAACTACTACATTATATACTATATCTATCATACTGGACTACTACAGTACGGAATCTATCATACTGAACTACTACAGTACACTATCAATAATACTATACCACTACATTATATACTATATATATCATACTGAACTACTACAGTACACTATCAATAATACTAAACTACTACATTATATACTATATCTATCACACTGAACTACTACAGTACACTATCAATAATACTATACCACTACATTATATACTATATCTATCATACTGAACTACTACAGTACACTATCAATAATACTATACCACTACATTATATACTATATCTATCATACTGAACTACTACAGTACACTATCAATAATACTATACCACTACATTATATACTATATCTATCATACTGAACTACTACAGTACACTATCAATAATACTATACCACTACATTATATACTATATATATCATACTGAACTACTACAGTACACTATCAATAATACTATACCATTACATTATATACTATATCTATCATACTGAACTACTACAGTACACTATCAATAATACTATACCACTACATTATATACTATATCTATCATACTGAACTACTACAGTACACTATCAATAATACTATACCACTACATTATATACTATATATATCATACTGAACTACTACAGTACACTATCAATAATACTATACCACTACATTATATACTATAGCTATCATACTGAACTACTACAGTACACTATCAATAATACTAAACTACTACATTATGTACTATATCTATCATACTGAACTACTACAGTACACTATCAATAATACTATACCACTACATTATATACTATATCTATCATACTGAACTACTACAGTACACTATCAATAATACTATACCACTACATTATATACTATAGCTATCATACTGAACTACTACAGTACACTATCAATAATACTAAACTACTACATTATGTACTATATCTATCATACTGAACTACTACAGTACACTATCAATAATACTATACCACTACATTATATACTACATATATCATACTGAACTACTACAGTACACTATCAATAATACTAAACTACTACATTATATACTATATCTATCATACTGGACTACTACAGTACGGAATCTATCATACTGAACTACTACAGTACACTATCAATAATACTATACCACTACATTATATACTATATATATCATACTGAACTACTACAGTACACTATCAATAATACTAAACTACTACATTATATACTATATCTATCACACTGAACTACTACAGTACACTATCAATAATACTATACCACTACATTATATACTATATCTATCATACTGAACTACTACAGTACACTATCAATAATACTATACCACTACATTATATACTATAGCTATCATACTGAACTACTACAGTACACTATCAATAATACTAAACTACTACATTATGTACTATATCTATCATACTGAACTACTACAGTACACTATCAATAATACTATACCACTACATTATATACTACATATATCATACTGAACTACTACAGTACACTATCAATAATACTAAACTACTACATTATATACTATATCTATCATACTGGACTACTACAGTACGGAATCTATCATACTGAACTACTACAGTACACTATCAATAATACTATACCACTACATTATATACTATAGCTATCATACTGAACTACTACAGTACACTATCAATAATACTAAACTACTACATTATGTACTATATCTATCATACTGAACTACTACAGTACACTATCAATAATACTATACCACTACATTATATACTACATATATCATACTGAACTACTACAGTACACTATCAATAATACTAAACTACTACATTATATACTATATCTATCATACTGGACTACTACAGTACGGAATCTATCATACTGAACTACTACAGTACACTATCAATAATACTATACCACTACATTATATACTATATATATCATACTGAACTACTACAGTACACTATCAATAATACTAAACTACTACATTATATACTATATCTATCACACTGAACTACTACAGTACACTATCAATAATACTATACCACTACATTATATACTATATCTATCATACTGAACTACTACAGTACACTATCAATAATACTATACCACTACATTATATACTATATCTATCACATTGAACTACTACAGTACACTATCAATAATACTAAACTACTACATTATGTACTATATCTATCATACTGAACTACTACAGTACACTATCAATAATACTAAACTACTACATTATGTACTATATCTATCATACTGAACTACTACAGTACACTATCAATAATACTATACCACTACATTATATACTACATATATCATACTGAACTACTACAGTACACTATCAATAATACTAAACTACTACATTATATACTATATCTATCATACTGGACTACTACAGTACGGAATCTATCATACTGAACTACTACAGTACACTATCAATAATACTATACCACTACATTATATACTATAGCTATCATACTGAACTACTACAGTACACTATCAATAATACTAAACTACTACATTATGTACTATATCTATCATACTGAACTACTACAGTACACTATCAATAATACTATACCACTACATTATATACTACATATATCATACTGAACTACTACAGTACACTATCAATAATACTAAACTACTACATTATATACTATATCTATCATACTGGACTACTACAGTACGGAATCTATCATACTGAACTACTACAGTACACTATCAATAATACTATACCACTACATTATATACTATATATATCATACTGAACTACTACAGTACACTATCAATAATACTAAACTACTACATTATATACTATATCTATCACACTGAACTACTACAGTACACTATCAATAATACTATACCACTACATTATATACTATATCTATCATACTGAACTACTACAGTACACTATCAATAATACTATACCACTACATTATATACTATATCTATCACATTGAACTACTACAGTACACTATCAATAATACTAAACTACTACATTATGTACTATATCTATCACACTGAACTACTACAGTACACTATCAATAATACTATACCACTACATTATATACTATATCTATCATACTGAACTACTACAGTACACTATCAATAATACTATACCACTACATTATATACTATATCTATCATACTGAACTACTACAGTACACTATCAATAATACTATACCATTACATGATATACTATATCGTACTGAACTACTACAGTACACTATCAATAGTACTAAACTACTACATTATATACTATATCCATCACATTGTATCAATAATACTAATCTACTGCAGTACACTGTAGTAATCATACTGAGCTACTACAGTACACTGTATCAATAATACTAAACTACGACAGTACACTGTGGTAATCATATTGAACTACTACAGTACACTTTAGTAATCATACTGAACTACTACAGTGCACTGTATCATACTGAACTACTACAGTACACTCATTTATACTAAACTATGACATTATATACTGTATACATCATGTTGAACTACTTCAGCACACTTGAGTAATCATACTAAACTACTACATTATATACTGTATCAAACTGAACTACTACAGTACAGTGTAGTAATCATACTAAACTACGACAGCAAACTGTATCAATCAGACTAAACTACAGTATACTCTAGTAATCATAAACGCATTGGTGAGCTTCTGCAGTGAGCGATGTGGAATGGCAATGCTAACAACATGGAATGCTAACAACACGGCTGATGGTCGCAGCTGCGACTGTCAAGTTGACCAACTTTTTGTGACGATCCGTACACCGGATCATTGTTTTGTTTTAGTTTTAAAGACTCCCTTAGTTCTCTTTCAGCACCCCTGGGTTTGTGTTGTCTTGGTTGCCGTGGGTGCTGATTATTTCCACCTGCCTCTGATTAGTGTTCGGGGACGCTCACCTGCTTCCGGGCACTAATCAGAGAGCTATTTATTCCTGCCTATAGCCACACTCGGTCTGGCTGTTTTGTTTGCTCATACAAGTTACGTTTGTATACCTTTTTGATTCCTGTTCCTGAGCTAAGCTTCGCCATTTATGCTTGCTGATTTTTGCATTCGTGTGTTTGTGTTCGATGCTAAACCTTTCCGCAGCTTTGCCAAAGCTACCCGTGCTATCGGCACGCTTTCCTGTATTTATGCCTGATTTATGGAAAATAAATCATTCTCCTGGCAGCGCGCCGCCTCTGGGGTTCCATCTGCATCTCGGGGAAACGATCCGCGCATTAACATGCGACCCGGTCGTAACACATTTGGCAGAACAACTTATTCCCGTGGTTTCAGCTCATGGAAGCCCAGCTGTACCTGAGAGGAATTACCCGGGATGTGATGAAGTTTTTCGACGTAGTGGCCGTGTTGTAGTGGCCGGGTGATCCTCCAGGCTGTAAAATCTACAGTTGTGCACACTCAAAGCTATTATGGCGGGTGACATGGGGTCACTATATGACTGGTATTTCATGTTTCAGAGCAGTGGTCCCCAACCACTGGTCCGGGTACCGGTTCCGGTCCGTGACGCATTTGCTACCGGGCCGCAGAGAAACATTAAATAATTTATAAAGGACTGCATTTGGCCCGTCCCACTAGAGCAGGGCTGTCAAACCACACCGCAGTCACGGCTGCCAATAGAGGGCCGCGTGTAACAGTAAATAATTAATGAATTTGCCTACGAATCTAAATATTTTAAAAAAAAATTTACGTAAAGAGTACAAAAAAATCTGTGAATTTTACCACTGTTTTTTTACAGAAAAAAAATTGGCAGCTTAGTTGCCAGTAAAATATTTTACTCTAAAATATATGGTGTTTTTTTAAATTATTATTATTATATTTTTTACAACATATAAATAGAAATACAGTACCGCTGTTTAATTTTATTTTGCCAACTCAGATGCCAGTTTTTTACCATAATAAAATGTGGTACCATAAAATCATCAACCGTGGATTTAAAAAAAAAAGCTCACTCGACAGAATTTTACTGTACAAAAACAAACATTGGTCGTTTTTTTTTTACAGTCATATGTATCATGTTCGGTGGTCTGGATTATGTTTTTTTGTTATTTTATGTTTGTTTTGAATTCCAGTAGTGTGTTTTGGTGCACTCTTGTTTGTTTTGGTTGAGAAAGGTTTTTCGTAAACTGTTCAACAATTAGCTCACGCATTTGTTGACAAAGTGGTGACCCTCGCCCCATCCTTGTTTGTGAATGACTGAGCATTTCATGGAATCTACTTTTATACCCAATCATGGCACCCACCTGTTCCCAATTTGCCTGTTCACCTGTGGGATGTTCCAAATAAGTGTTTGATGAGCATTCCTCAACTTTATCAGTATTTATTGCCACCTTTCCCAACTTCTTTGTCACGTGTTGCTGGCATCAAATTCTAAAGTTAATGATTATTTGCAAAAAAAAAAAAAAAAATGTTTATCAGTTTGAACATCAAATATGTTGTCTTTGTAGCATATTCAACTGAATATGGGTTGAAAATGATTTGCAAATCATTGTATTCCGTTTATATTTACATCTAACACAATTTCCCAATGCATATGGAAACAGGGTTTGTATTATGTGTCAATAAAATACCTTATATTTTCTTTCTTTACTTTCTTATTTTCTTACTAAAGGTATTAGGGTTTTTTCCTAGTTTAACAGAGGGGAAAAAAATGTGTCCAATATTGCAACAAATATTATATTATCTAACTTTTTTGGTCAAAATCCAAATAAATACTTAAATACCTGCTTAACTTATGGTTTCGAAGCAAGTTATCCATCAAATTGTACACTATAAAAATGACCAATGGATTTTACTGTAAAATTTAGGGAGTTTTTTTTACAGCATATTGTCAAGTTCAGTGGTCTGGATTATGTTTTTGTTATTCTCTGTTTGTTTTGAACTCCAATAGTTCCTGTTTTTTGGTGCACTCTTGTTTGTTTTGGTTGCCATGGTGGCATATGATTTTCACCTGCCGCTGGTGTTCGGACGCTCCCCTGGCTCTAATCAAGAGACTATTCAAACCGTCTTTGCCAGTCAGTCGGGCTGGCGACATTCTGTCATAACGCGGGGGTTTACGTAGCTTACCGCGAGATTTGTTCTCCCGGGATGCAATCGGACTATACCGGACAAGACTTGAAGGTAGGAACATTTTTTTAATTATTATCCAACACTCAACGAAGTACAAAAAAACCCCAGAAAACAACCCGAAGGCAAGCGTGCCTATCGCACTTGGAAGCTAAAGCAAAAACTTAGGACATCAATCATGAAACTAAAGACATGAAACCCGCACTAAACTGTGACATGAAACAAATAGCTTTAACTAGTGATGGGTCCGGCAACACCCGAGGGGAGGGGACGAGTATATTTACAGCTAGAATTCACCAAGTCAAGTATTTCATATATATATATATATATATATATATATATATATATATATATATATATATATATATATATATATATATATGTATGCGTGGGGGAAAAAAAATCACAAGACTACTTTATGAAGTAGTCTTGTGATTTTTTTTCCCCACGCATACATATATTGCGCTCTACTACGGTATCGAGCACTATTTTTTGGATAACCTTATTAAGACATATATATATATATATATATATATATATATATATATATATATATATATATATATATATATATATATATATATATATATATATATAAGAAATACTCAAGTATTTCATATATATATATATATATATATATATATATACTCAAGTATTTCATATATATATATATATATATATATATATATATATATATATATATATATATATATATATATATATATATATATATATATATATATGAAATACTTGACTTTCAGTGAATTCTAGCTATATATATATATTTATTTTATTATATATATATATATATATATGTATATATATAGTATAGCAGTTGTGCACTGAACTCTCTAAAAGCCCTAGATGTTATTATCACATAGGCATGTACAGTAGATGGCAGTATTGTTCTGTTTAAGAGTATCACAACATTGCTGTTACTGCTTTACGGTAGACGAAAACGTGACTGCTGTTGTTGTGTGTTGTTGCCCCGCTGGGAGGACGTCAATGAAACTGCCTCACAATAAACCCATATAAGAAACCAAGAACTCGCCCTCGATCATTCTACAGTTATAACGTGATTGGGCAGGCACGCTGTTTATATTGTGGGAAAGCGGACGTGAAAACAGGCTGGCCGCTGTCGACACGTCACTCAGGTCCGCATGGAGCTGGAGGGGGCGTGGCCTCCAGCTCCGCCTGAATTTCGGGAGATTTTCAGGAGAAAATTTGTCCCGGGAGGTTTTCGGGAGAGGTGCTGAATTTCCGGAGTCTCCCGGAAAATCCGGGAGGGTTGGCAAGTATGCGCTTTTAGAAAGTCACGTGACCGATCATGAGCTGTTTTGGTCACGTGATCGTTACGCGAACTGTGTCGCACTGACGCCTCCTCTGTGCCCTGTGAGCGTGTCTTTTCTACAGCCGGACAAATAATAACTAAGAAGAGAAATCGTCTAAAATTTAATACGTTGGAAAAACTTTTTCTTTTCATAAAAAAATCCCAGTCCACAAGCATCCTCATTCACAACACGTTCTCTTAGATTTCCATGTTATGATACATGTTCACATTATTTATTGACTGTATCTAAAAAAGATGAAAATATATTTTTATTTAAATGAAGTTATGAAATAATCCTAAATGAAATACAATGACATGGTTTTGTTATTGTATATACTAGGTCAGTGTTTTTCAACGTTTTTTTGAGCCAAGGCACATTTTTTGCGTTGAAAACATTTGGAGACACACCACCAGCAGAAATCATTAAAAAACGAAACAGTAAAAAGTTTAAAGTCAATTGTTGGGTATGACTTTAAAGCATAACCAAGCGTGCATCAATGTTGCTCTTGTCTCAAAGTAGGTGTACTGTCACCACCTGTCACATCACACCCTGACTTATTTTTAGTTTTTTGCTGTTTTCCTGTGTGTAGTGTTTTAGTTCTTGTCTTGCGCTCCTAATTTGGTGGCTTTTTCTCTTTTTTTAGTATTTTCCTGTAGCAGTTTCATGTCTTCCTTGACCGCTATTCCCCACACCTGCTTTGTTTTAGCAATCAAGAATATTTCAGTTGCTTTTATCCTTCTTTGTCGGGACATTGTTGATTGTCATGTCATGTTCGGATGTACTTTGTGGACGCCGTCTTTGCTCCACAGTAAGTCTTTGCTGTCGTCCAGCATTCTGTTTTTGTTTACTTTGTTGCCAGTTCAGTTTTAGTTTTCTTCTGCATAGCCTTCCCTAAGCTTCAATGCCTTTTCTTAGGGACACTCACCTTTTGTTTATTTTTGGTTTAAGCATTAGACACCTTTTTACCTGCACGATGCCTCCCGCTGTTCCCGACATCTACAAAGCAATTAGCGACTGGCTGCCACCTACTGATATGGAAGAGTATTACACGGTTACTCTGCCGAGCTCTAGACAGCACCGACACTCAACAACATCACATAATGTGCAGACTATAATTACTGGTTTGCAAAAAATATTTTTAACCCAAATAAGTGAAACTAGATGATCTCCCACGGCACACCAGACTGTATCTCACGGCCGCGGCACAGTGGTTGAAAAACACTGTACTAGGTCATAAAATCAGTGTCAGTTGAGTCGGTCCATAGGTTGCCTGTAGGGATTTTTAATGTCCAGCAGATGTCAGTATTTAGTGACACAGTATCGACACAGTTTTGCAATGTGTCGAAACTAGAGATGTCGGATAATATCGGCCTGCCGATATAATCGGCCGATAAATGCGTTAAAATGTAATATCGGAAATTATCGGTACTGTTTTTTTTATCATCGGTACTGTTTTTTTTATTTATTTTTTTATTTTTTTTAATTAAATCAACATAAAAAACACAAGATACACTTACAATTAGTGCACCAACCCAAAAAACCTCCCTCCCCCATTTACACTCATTCACACAAAAGGGTTGTTTCTTTCTGTTATTAATATTCTGGTTCCTACATTATATATCAATATATATCAAAACAGTCTGCAAGGGATACAGTCCGTAAGCACACATGATTGTGCGTGCTGCTGGTCCACTAATAGTACTAACCTTTAACAATTAATTTTATTCATTTTCATTCATTACTAGTTTCTATGTAACTGTTTTTATATTGTTTTACTTTCTTTTTTATTCAAGAAAATGTTTTTAATTTATTTATCTTATTTTATTTAAAAAAATGTAAAAGTACCTTATCTTCACCATACCTGGTTGTCCAAATTAGGCATAATAATGTGTTAATTCCACGACTGTATACATCGGTTGATATCGGTATCGGTTGATATCGGTATCGGTAATTAAAGAGTTAGACAATATCGGAATATCGGATATCGGCAAAAATCCATTATCGTACATCCCTCGTCGAAACGCTCATCAAACCATCACTAGCTTTAACTATGGAAACGAGCAACATGAACTGTGGTATCGCATGAATCAAGCATGAATCTGTGGCATGAAACGAGCAATGTCGCCAGCCCGACTGACTGGCAAAGACGGTTTAAATAGTCTCTTGATTAGAGCCAGGGGAGCGTCCGAACACCAGCGGCAGGTGAAAATCATATGCCACCATGGCAACCAAAACAAACAAGAGTGCACCAAAAAACAGGAACTATTGGAGTTCAAAACAAACAGAAAATAACAAAAATATAATCCAGAACACCGAACTTGACAATATGCTGTAAAAAAAAAAAAAAAACTCCCTAAATTTTACAGTAAAATCCATTGGTCATTTTTATAGTGTACAATTTGATGGATAACTTGCTTCGAAACCATAAGTTAAGCAGGTATTTAAGTATTTATTTGGATTTTGACCAAAAAAGTTAGATAATATAATATTTGTTGCAATATTGGACACCATTTTTTCCCTCTGTTAAACTAGAAAAAAAACCTAATACCTTTAGTAAGAAAATAAGAAAGTAAAGAAAGAAAATATAAGGTATTTTATTGACACATAATACAAACCCGGTTTCCATATGCGTTGGGAAATTGTGTTAGCTGTAAATATAAACGGAATACAATGATTTGCAAATCCTTTTCAACCCATATTCAGTTGAATATGCTACAAAGACAACATATTTGATGTTCAAACTGATAAAAACATTTTTTTTTGCAAATAATCATTAACTTTAGAATTTGATGCCAGCAACACGTGACAAAGAAGTTGGGAAAGGTGGCAAAAAATACTGATAAAGTTGAGGAATGCTCATCAAACACTTATTTGGAACATCCCACAGGTGAACAGGCTAATTGGGAACAGGTGGGTGCCATGATTGGGTATAAAAGTAGATTCCATGAAATGCTCAGTCATTCACAAACAAGGATGGGGCGAGGGTCACCACTTTGTCAACAAATGCGTGAGCAAATTGTTGAACAGTTTATGAAAAACCTTTCTCAACCAGCTATTGCAAGGAATTTAGGGATTTCACCATCTACGGTCCGTAATATCATCAAAGGGTTCAGAGAATCTGGAGAAATCACTGCACGTAAGCAGCTAAGCCCGTGACCTTCAATCCCTCAGGCTGTACTGCATCAACAAGCGACATCAGTGTGTAAAGGATATCACCACATGGGCTCAGGAACACTTCAGAAACCCACTGTCAGTAACTACAGTTGGTCGCTACATCTGTAAGTGCAAGTTAAAACTCTCCTATGCAAGGCGAAAACCGTTTATCAACAACACCCAGAAACACCGTCGGCTTCGCTGGGCCTGAGCTCATCTAAGATGGACTGATACAAAGTGGAAAAGTGTTCTGTGGTCTGACGAGTCCACATTTCAAATTGTTTTTGGAAACTGTGGACGTCGTGTCCTCCGGACCAAAGAGGAAAAGAACCATCCGGATTGTTGTAGGCGCAAAGTTGAAAAGCCAGCATCTGTGATGGTATGGGGGTGTAATAGTGCCCAAGACATGGGTAACTTACACATCTGTGAAGGCGCCATTAATGCTGAAAGGTACATACAGGTTTTGGAGCAACATATGTTGCCATCCAAGCAACGTTACCATGGACGCCCCTGCTTATTTCAGCAAGACAATGCCAAGCCACGTGTTACATCAACGTGGCTTCATAGTAAAAGAGTGCGGGTACTAGACTGGCCTGCCTGTAGTCCAGACCTGTCTCCCATTGATAATGTGTGGCGCATTATGAAGCCTAAAATACCACAACGGAGACCCCCGGACTGTTGAACAACTTAAGCTGTACATCAAGCAAGAATGGGAAAGAATTCCACCTGAGAAACTTAAAAAATGTGTCGCAGCCATGAAATTCTAAGTTAATTATTATTTGCAAAGAAAAAAAAAAAAAGTTTGAGTTTGAACATCAAATATCTTGTAGCTGAGATAGGCTCCAGCGCCCCCCGCGACCCCAAAGGGACTAAGCGGTAGAAAATGGATGGATGGATATCTTGTCTTTGTAGTGCATTCAATTGAATATGGGTTGAAAAGTATTTGCAAATCATTGTATTCCGGCTATATTTACATCTAACACAATTTCCCAACTCATATGGAAACAGGGTTTGTATTTCCAGGCCATATAAAATGAGGTGGAGGGCCAGATCTGGCCCGCGGGCCTTGAGTTTTTCACCTGTGCACTAGACACACCAATGATGTACAATAAAACTCCTCATAGGAAGTTGCCATTTGTTACAACTGTGTGACATGATACAATGCACATTAATGAACATATCAAATATAAAAGTGACAGATTGTAGCCAAAGGCTGATTTTCATCAGCATTTCATTGCAAAGAAACACTAATTCAGCGTTATAGTGAGTTGTATTTTTCATGCACTTATTCTTGCTGTATTTATCTGGCATGAGTGCGAAGACGGTCCCTGAAAATAATGCCTACATTAAACCGGTCCGTGGAGCAAAAAAGGTTGGGGACCACTGTTTTAGAGGACTCTAAATGTTAAAAAAAACAACAACAAACACATTTAGACAGTCGTAAACAGTTTTATGCTCTAACTATAAAACTATTACATTTATTGATAATAATGTGTTTGCTATGGTCAGGCATGGAAGAGTATGATGATGACAAAAATGATGTGGTCACCTTAAAATTGTTATCAGTTGTGAACACTGGTTATAAAATCTCTGCCGTTATGTCTAAAATGACGGACGTTATTTCTGTTTCTCACTTTTGTGTTTGCAGACCAAACAAAGGCGTCGGAACGACCCGACGTTACGACCGTCTTGCTCGTTTGCCGTCTCGCCCTGGCTGTCGGAAAGAGCAGCTGTCGTTTTTCACAAGCGTGCAGGCGGTAATGAAGCGCGAGTACGACTCTGATGGGTCGCTCCCAATGGAACGTTCTGTCCTGCTGAGTGTGCTGAATCAGTCTCAGGTTTTTTTTTAACACCAGTGATTTCAAACGTGATTAAAACGCCGTGGATCGGTTTAGATTCTTCGCAATTATATTGCATTCAGTTTTAATTTATGTTCATTTTTGTTTTGTGGTGCATGAGCAAAGAGACTAAAAACTGAATGAATATGTTTTTCTAACATTAATGTGCACTTTGTCAAAGCAGGGGCGTCAAACTCATTTTTATTGAGGGCCACGTCACAGATATGGCCGCACACAAAGGGATATGTTTAAATATAAATGTTTAAGAAGTTGTCTTATTATAATATAACACAATTGCCTACACGTTTTATTAATTAATGTATTTATTTATATTATTTTACAGTAAAATTCTGGTTTACAATCTATTGTCATTGTTAAAGTGTACAACAGAACTAGGCAAATATTTTGACTCGGGGGGCCACATTGAGAGAGAAAAAAGTGTCTGGGGGGGGGCCAATGTGTATGTGTGTATAAATGATATATACACATTAAGCTGTAAAAATCAGCTTCTATACCCAATCATGGCTGTTCCCAATTAGCCTGTTCACCTGTGGGATGTTCCAAAAAATTATTTGATGAGCATTTCTCAACTTTCTCAGTATTTTTTGCCACTTGTGCCGGCTTTTTTTTAAACATGTTGCAGGCATCAAATTCCAAATGAGTTAATATTTGCAAAAAAATAACATTTTCCAGTTCGAACGTTAAGTATTTTGTCTTTGCAGTCTATTCAATTGAATATAGGTTGAAAAGGACTTGCAAATCATAGTATTCTGTTTTTATTTACGAGTTCCACAAAGTGTCTACTTCACTGGCTTTGGGTTTTGTACGAGTATCGATTCCCATGTACTGGGCATCGGTACCATATCGGTTCGGATGTAAAAAGTACCCACCCCTACAAACACGTTGACCCGTGACAAGCAGATCGTCAACTACATGACAACACAATCTGCAATCCTCCACGCCATAATTCTTCTTTAGCGTGTTTCCAATCCAGTGTGATCTGGCAACGCAGTCACCAAGCTGCCTCCTCCTATCTATATTTAACCTTCATCACACCTCTCACCTGCAGACCCTTTTTCATTTTCATGTGTCCGTCACGCCAGCCCACGCACACACACGACCATCTGTGGCATCATCGCTTGTTCAACACACACGGTCGACGGTTATGAAATTCCCCCGGCAAAATACCACGTGCCCTGTGTTGACTGTGCAACACCTGGAAGAAAACATTATGTTTGGGTGTAGTTGTCCATCACCGCCACAAGACGGCATCAGTAGCTTTATCTAGCTTTGTTAATTGTGCTGTTGTTTACAATCTGGGCGGTTCTGTATCGAAGGTAGCAGATTCAACAAACTCCTCGACATTTCCCCGCCGTTTCAAAAATATTACCAGGAAATTCCCAATCAAATGAATCGAATTTTTTTTCCAAAGGCAACAATTCCCCCATTTCTCAAACGTTCCAAAATAAATCCCAACTCCAACTTGGTCAGCTCATGAATTTTGTTACATAGCATGTTACATTAGCATGTTATGGTTTTATGTTAGCATTTTAGCTAAGTGTTTTTTTGTTACTTGACTAATGCTACATGTTAGCATGCTAATGTTAGTAGGCTAGCTTTTTTTAGAACATTTTATAGGTGTACTCCAGAGTCATATTTTGGTATTTGACAGTTACAGTTAGTGTTTTAGCATGCTAGCATTATCATGCTAGTGTTGGTTTTACCTATTTTTACCTGTAACTGGGCTACTGTTAGCATGTTAGCCTAGCATTGTTTATAGGCTAGCTTTTTTTTCCAAAAACATATTTTGTATTGCAGGTAGCAGATTCAACAAAATCGTCAACATTTCTCCGCTGTTTCAAAAATATTCCCAGAATTACCAGGAAATTCCCAATCAAATGAATAGATTTTTTTTCCAGAGTCAACAATTTCTCAAACGTTTCAAAATAAATCCCAACTCCAACTTGCTCAGCTCATGAATTTTGTTACATAGCATGTTACATTAGCATGCTATGGTTTTATGTTAGCATATTAGCTAAATGTTTTTTTGTTACTTGACTAATGCTACATGTTAGCATGCTAATGTTAGTAGGCTAGCTTTTTTTAGAACATTTCAGAGGTGTACACCAGAGTCATATTTTGGTACTTGATGTATGCTAACGTTGTTAGCGTGCTAACTTTTTTTTAACTAGTGTTGCAGGTATACACCAGAGTCATATTTTGGTATTTGACAGTTATAGTTAGTGTTTTAGCATGCTAACATTATCATGCTAGCTTTGTTTTTAGCTATTTTTACCTGTAACTGGGCTACTGTTAGCATGTTAGCATAGTACTGTTTGTAGGCTAGTTTAAAAAAAAAAAAAAAAAATTGTATAGGAGGTAGCAGATTCAACAAACTTGTCAACATTTCTCTGCCGTTTCAAAAATATTCCCAGAATTACCAGGAAATTCCTAATCAAATGAATATAAATGTTTTCCACAGGCAACAGTCCCCCATTTCTCAAACGTTTAAAAAAAATCCCAACTCCAACCTGGTCAGCTCATGAATTTCGTTACATAGCATGTTACATTAGCATGTTATGGTTTTATGTTAGCATTTTAGCTAATTGTTTTTTTGTTACTTGACTAATGCTACATGTTAGCATGCTAATGTTAGTAGGCTAGCTTTTTTTTTAGAACATTTTATAGGTGTACACCAGAGTCATATTTTGGTACTTGATGTATGCTAACGTTGTTAGCCTGCTAACTTTTTTTTTAACTAGTTTTGCAGTTATACACCAGAGTCATATTTTGGTATTTGACAGTTACAGTTAGTGTTTTAGCATGCTAGCATTATCATGCTAGCGTTGGTTTTACCTATTTTTTACCTGTAACTGCGCTACTGTTAGCATGTTAGCCTAGCATTGTTTATAGGCTAGCTTTTTTTTCCAAAAACATATTTTGTATAGCAGGTAGCAGATTCAACAAAATCGTCAACATTTCTCCGCTGTTTCAAAAATGTTCCCAGAATTACCAGGAAATTCCCAATAAAATGAATAGATTTTTTTTTCCAGAGTCAACAATTTCTCAAACGTTTCAAAATAAATCCCAACTCCAACTTGGTCAGCTCATGAATTTTGTTACATAGCATGTTACATTAGCATGCTATGGTTTTATGTTAGCATATTAGCTAATTGTTTTTTTGTTACTTGACTAATGCTACATGTTAGCATGCTAATGTTAGTAAGATAGCTTTTTTTGGAACATTTCATAGGTGTACACCAGAGTCATATTTTGGTACTTGATGTATGCTAATGTTGTTAGCGTGCTAACTTTTTTTAAACTAGTTTTGCAGGTATACACCAGAGTCAAATTTTGGTATTTGACAGTTATAGTTAGTGTTTTAGCATGCTAACATTATCATGCTAGCTTTGTTTTTAGCTATTTTTTTTACCTGTAACTGGGCTACTGTTAGCATGTTAGCATAGTACTGTTTGTAGGCTAGTTTAAAAAAAAATAAAAAAATTGTAGAGCAGGTAGCAGATTCAACAAACTCGTCAACATTTCTCCGCCGTTTCAAAAATATTCCCAGAATTACCAGGAAATTCCTAATCAAATGAATATACTGTAAATGTTTTCCACAGGCAACAGTCCCCCATTTCTCAAACGTTTAAAAAAAATCCCAACTCCAACCTGATCAGCTCATGAATTTCATTACATAGCATGTTACATTAGCATGTTATGGTTTTATGTTAGCATATTAGCTAATTGTTTTTTTGTTAATTGACTAATGTTACCTGTTAGCATGCTAATGTTAGTAGGCTAGCTTTTTTTTAGAAAATGTTATACGTGTACACCAGAGTCATGTTTTGGTACTTGATGTATGCTAACGTTGTTAGCGTGCTAACTTTTTTTTAACAAGTTTTGCAGGTATACAGCAGAGTCATATTTTGGTATTTGACAGTTATAGTTAGTGTTTTAGCATGCTAAAATTATCATGCTAGCTTTGTTTTTAGCTATTTTTACCTGTAACTGGTCTACTGTTAGCATGTTAGCATAGTGCTGTTAGTAGGCTAGCTTTGAAAAAACAAAACATTTTTTTTATATTGCAGGTAGCAGATTCAACAAAATCGTCAACATTTCTCCGCTGTTTCAAAAATATTCCCAGAATTACCAGGAAATTCCCAACAAATGAATAAACATTTTTCCAGAGTCAACAATTTCTCAAACGTTTAAAAAAAAAAATCCCAACTCCAACCTGGTCAGCTCATGAATTTCGTTACATAGCATGTTACATTAGCATGTTGTGGTTTTATACTAGCATGTTAGCTAATTGTGTACGTTTTAACCTAATAATCATTTTATAGGTGTACACCAGAGTCATATTTTGGTACTTGATGTATGCTAACATTGTTAGCGTGCTAACTTTTTTTTTAACAAGTTTTGCAGTTATACACCAGAGTCCTATTTTGGTATTTGACAGATACAGTTAGTGTTTTAGTATGCTAGCATTATCATGCTAGCTTTGTTTTTAGCTATTTGTACCTGTAACTGGGCTACTGTTAGCATGTTAGCATAGTACTGTTAGTAGGCTAGCTTTTTTTTTTTTTTTACATTTGTTGTATTGCAGGTAGCAGATTTAACAAACTCGTAAACATTTCTCTGCCGTTTCAAAAATATTCCCAGATTTACCAGAAAATTCCCAATCAAATGAAAATAATTTTCCCAGATGCATTCCTCATTTCTCAAACGTTAAAAAAAAAATCCCAACTCCAACCTGGTCAGCTCATGAATTTCTTTACATAGCATGTTACATTAGCATGTTATGGTTTTATGTTAGCATATTAGCTAATTGTTTTTTTGTTACTTGACTAATGCTACCCGTTAGCATGCTAATATTAGTAGGCTAGCTTTGTTTTTAGAACATTTTATAAGTGTACACCAGAGTCATGTTTTGGTACTTGATGTATGCTAACATTTTTAGCATGCTAACTTTTTTTAACAAGTTTTGCAGGTGTACACCAGAGTCATATTTTGGTATTTGACAGTTATAGTTAGTGTTTTAGCATGCTAACATTATCATGCTAGCTTTGGTTTTAGCTATTTTTACCTGTAACTGGGCTACTGTTGGCATGTTAGCATAGTACTGCCAGTAGCCTAGCTTTAAAAAAAAATGTTGTATAGCAGGTAGCAGATTCAACAAACTCGTTAACATTTCTCCGCTGTCTCAAAAATACTCCCAGAATTACCAGGAAATGTCCAATCAAATAAATATAAATTTTTCCAGAGTCAACAATTTCTCAAACGTTTAAAAAAAAATCCAAACTCCAACCTGGTCAGCTCATGAATTTTGTTACATAGCATTTAATAATTTTATAGGTGTACATCAGAGTCATATTTTGGTACTTGATGTATGCTAACATTGTTAGCGTGCTAGGTTTTTTTAAGTTTTGCAGGTATACACCAGAGTCATATTTTGGTATTTGACAGTTACAGTTAGTGTTTTAGCATGCTAACATTATCATGTTAGTTTTTTCAGCTAATTTTGCAGGTATACATCTCAGTGTCATATATTTTGGTAATTTCACCAATGTTAACTCTTAGCAGGCTATTTTTGCATGTTAGCATAATTACGTTAGCATGCTAGTTGTTTTTTTCTTAGCTCATTTTACCCCTATTTTTTGTTACTTGACACTATTTGGCCAGCGTGCTAGCTGTTAGCATTTCAGTTCGGTTTTGGCTCTTCCGTATTAACACGGAATTTCTACGAAAATTGCATTTTGTAGTTCTTGGGGAAAAAAATCTATATATTGTACTGGTTTTGAGTCATTTTTTGGTACTTGATGTATGCTAATATTGTTAGCGTGCTAACTTTATTAACAAGTTTTGCAGGTATACACCAGAGTCATATTTTGGTAATTGACAATTACATTTACAGTTAGTGTTTTAGCATGCTAACATTATCATGCTCGCTTTGTTTTTAGCTATTTTTGCAGGTATACATCTGTGTGTCATATATATTTGGGTATTTCACTAATGCTACCTGTAACAGGGCTACTGTTATGTATGTTTTAACCTAATGATCATGGATTGTGTTAGTTAGCGCCATCTTCGAAGTATGCTGGTTGTTCCCTCATGCTGACCTCGTCATGCTAACATCTTACACCAGCAACTTGAAGGTTCCTGCTTCTAATTAACATTCCGCCAAGTCAGCCCGTTAGCTAATTAGGCTATAATTAGAGCATTTAAGTCATTGTTTAAGCATGCGCATGTACAATCACATTTGTATGACACTTCCTGATGAATAATGCACGCGGGTTCATTTACGGCCCGTTGCTCATTTTTTAACCGCCCGTGGCACAATCTTTAGCATTCTAATATTACCATGATGGCTTTTTTTGTTGCAAATTTTGCAGGTCAGCGTCAAATATTTTGTTACTTGACTAATGCTACCTGTTAGCATGCTAACGTTAGTAGGCTAGCTTTTTTTTAATAACATTTTATAGGTGTACACCAGAGTCATATGTTGGTACTTATTGTATGCTAACATTGTTAGCGTGCTAACTTTTTAAACAAATTTTGCAGGTATACATTGCAGAGTAATATACTTTGGAACTTGGCGCATACTACAGTTAGTGTTTTAGCATGCTAACATATTTCATGCTAGCTCTGTTTTCAGCTATTTTTGCAGGTATACATCTCAGTGTCATATATTTCGGTATTTCACTAATGCTAACTGTAACTGGGCTATTGTTAGCATGTTAGCATAGTACTATTAGTAGACTGACCTTTTTTTGGTAAATGTTATAGGTATACACCAGAGTCATATTTTGGTACGCAAACGACAGTTAACATTTTAGCATGCTAACATTATCATGCTAGCTTTGCTTTTAGCTATTTTTGCAGGTATACATCTCAGTGTCATAACTGTTAACTGTCATATATTTTGGTATTTCACTAATGCTAATTGTAAGCGGGCTATTGTTAGCATGTTAGCATAGTACTGGTAATAATAGACTAGCTTTTTTTTTTTTTCAGCAAATTTTATAGGTATACATGTGAGTCATATATTAGTACTTGACGCAAATTACAGTTAATATTTTAGCATGCTAACATTATCGAGCTAGTTTTTTCAGCTAATTTTGCAGGTATACATTTCAGTGTCATTTCACCAATGTTAACTCTAAGCAGGCTATTTTAGCATGTTAACATAATTCTGTTAGCATGCTAGTCTTTTTCTTCTTAGCTCATTTTACCACTATTTTTGTTACTTGACACTATTTGGCCAGCGTGCTAGCTGTTAGCATTTCAGTTCGATTTCGGCTCGTCAGTATTCACACGAAATTTTTACGAAAATTGCATTTTTAGTTCTTGTAAAAAAATATATATATATTGTATATATATATATTATTTGAAGGTAAAACTACCAAAATGCCCCCCACACGCTGCGATATAGGAGAATAAAAACGCAGCTTTATTGATTTGTCTTTTCGAAACCCATTCAACATCATCTCTGATGTAGATTAGTGACCCTTAACAATATGCTCGTCACCCAGACTTGGCATCTTTGAGCTCTGCTCGGTTTCCTTCTGGTTGCCGAGGCAACAGCAGCAGTTCGGGTCACCCTGCGGTCATCGTGTGGCGACCCAAGCCATTGAGGAGCTTTTCTGTTCGCTTCAAAATCAATTACTTTCTCTCTACATGCTAACATTACATTTTAACATCATAAATAGTTAGTGACACAGTGAGGTACTGTACATGCTAACATAACATTTTAACATTGTTCTAGGTTAGCAACATTTTAACAATATGTTAAGTTAGTGACACAGTGAGCTACATGCGAACATTATACTAAGAATTTAAAAAAAGCTATTTTAGTGGCGATGTTGAGCGGCATGTGTCACAGCAGATGCTGATGGAGGACACATCTGCAGGCGCTTCTGTTCATTTGCGCCCGGCGGCGCCCGCGTGCTCGCGCATATCCCAATGTGGGCTATGTCGTCTGAGGAAGGGGGGAAAGGTCGAGTCTGACAAAAAAAAAAACAAAGCAAGGAAAGTACGAGAAGAAATGAGGGCGGAGTGGGGAGAAGTGAGGACAGGATACCAAAATAAGTGGGATACTCTTGGGGTTGACAAGATGGAAGTCAAAGAGACAGCCGCACGGGGAAAAAGAGCGCTGATGTCGACGTTCTTCTTCTGACCTTTTCAAGTAGAGTTCACACCCCTCCATCATGGCTCCCTCTATAAATGCACAACATCAGTAGCGCCCCCTACCGCTCATAAATGTAGCTGGAAATTGACCCCAAAAAAATTGCATTTCTGCTCTCTGCCTAAGTGCTAATGTGGCAGTGCTGCCATCTGCTGGTCGAACCTGGCAAGTGATGCTGCTACATTGAGTTCCAGTTATAATATTCTATAGGAATGTATATATACAGGTTAGAAAAGCTCCATCTGGCCTAAAAACTCATTTTCAAAAATACATTCTTATTGGAAAAAAAATTTAAATAACAATTTAAAACAATCGATTTTCTAAAAATTATGAATCGATTAACAGACTTAGACTTAGACTTAGACAAACTTTAAAGATCCACAAGGGAAATTCTTCAATACTGTAGCTCAGTTACAATGATGCAAAGTGTAAGGATGGAAAGGACAATGCAGGTATAAATATAAATATAATATAAAATATAACATATATACGTAATATTTACATAATATATGTACAGTATATCATATATACTGATATATTATATTATGTCTATATCATATATTCAATATATAACAATGACCATGTACAATACTACAGTATATATGACAGCTGCAGCATAAAATAAAGAGTAAATCCAGCAGCAAATAGAAAAAGAGACATTAAAAATAAAGATAAGTAGCTAACATAGAAGGTGTCAGGTGATAGACAGATATCACGAAGCTGAAGGAGCCTATTGGAGTATGAACTCCGCTGTCCCTCAATTGTCTGGTATGGGTGGGCTGGATTGTCCATGATGGCCAGCAGTTTGTCCAGTATCCTCCTATCCCTCACTGACGCAAACGCCTCCAACTGCTTGCCAATAGTTTGGCCGGATATGAATCAGATGTGAATCGATTTTTGTGCACACCTAATATTCATACAATATATTTATTAGGAATTATTGCGTCAGACAAGTCTTCCTCTCAGGGAATAAAAGTCACTGGTCAATCCCAAATTCTTTCGGATGACATATGTTGAGTAAGAAGGACCATCAAGACAGAATAGGAATAGTATCAAGTTTTACTAAAGCTTTAGGAGACCAGTCCTACAATGCGTTAATAGCGTCATTAGAAGCGGTCTAAAAATCAAACGGGAAGAGACAACTTATTGAATATGAAAACAGCCCCCACCCTGCCCAGAAAGTCCTCATTGTTCTAATACAGATAAGGTAAAAAAGAGTACATCATACTCCCTATACACATTCCAACGCCTTCAAGGTAAGGCACAGAGTTTACTTGCGGACATAAGATTCAAGCACTTGGGAAAATATTAGCTGATTTAAACATGACGAATATATGCATTCTTCACAGGATACACAAAGAAAAACCTAAATTCACATCCAAATTAAAATTGTTCTTCATTTGAATCTAAATCAATTCATAGTATTCAAAAATCGATTTAAAAATGTTGAAATAAAACAAATATATAATTTTTTAAAAATAATACATTTAAACCAGAAAGAGATTTTCCAACCTGTAACCTGTTTTAATAATATATTGCAAGTATCGGTTTGAATCGGGTCTTGTGTTGAATCGAGAATCTATTCTGATTCGATTGCCCAGGAATCAGAATTAAATTGTATTGTTAAGCGCCCAAAGATTTATTGATATAAGACACCGTATGTAGTTGTGTTTACAAATAAAAAACCCTAAAAAAAACCATTACGATATCGGCCAGTGTATGTTTTGGTCTTCTTATTTTCGTCTCAAGAATGGAAATTGAAAAACGAAAAACCACTGGTTTATTTGAAGTTCATTTTAAATGACAAAAAAAGAAAATTAGAAAACAAAGCATTCATCTTTTTTAATAACTACATTTGAAAATGGCATGTCAACATGTGAACAGCAAGCATACATTTACGCTAAGTAATGACATCCATGATTATTACG